>NW_027447866.1:0-22347 GCF_038048845.1 Mixophyes fleayi | reverse complement strand
TTGATTCAATTCATGATTCATGATTTGATTCATTAGTCATGATTCATGATTCAATTCATGATTTATGTTTCACTTCATGATTCATGATTCATGATTGAATTCATGATTCATGATTGAATTCATGATTCATGATTGAATTCACGATTCATGATTGAATTCATGATTCATGATTCAATTCATGATTCATTTCATGATTCATGATTCATGATTAAATTCATGATTCAATTCATGATTCAATTCATGATTCAGGATACAATTCTAGATTCATGATTCATGATTCGATTCATGATTCATGATTCAATTCATGATTCATGATTCAATTCATAATTCATGATTCAATTCATGATTCATGATTCCTGTTTCAATTCATGATTTATGTTTCAATTCATGATTCGTGATTCATGATTGAATTCATGATTCATGATTCAATTCATGATTCATTTCATGATTCATGATTCATGATTAAATTCATGATTAAATTCATGATTCAATTCATGATTCAGGATGCAATTCTAGATTCATGATTCATGATTTGATTCATGATTCATGATTCGATTCATGATTCATGATTCGATTCATGATTCATTATTCGATTCATGATTCGATTCATGATTCATGATTCATGATTCGATTCATGATTCATGATTCATGATTCGATTCATGATTCATTTCATGATTCATGATTGATGATTCAATTCATGATTCATGATTTATGATTCAATTCATGATTCAATTCATGATTCATGATTAATGATTCATGATTCAATTCTTGATTCATGATTCATGATTCGATTCATGATTCATGATTCAATTCATTATTCATGATTCGATTCATGATTCATGATTCAATTCATGATTTATGATTCATGATTCCATTCATGATTCATGATTCAATTCATGATTTATTATTTAATTCATGATTCATGATTTATTTCATGATTCATGATTCAATTCATGATTCATTTCATGATTCATTTCATGATTCATGATTCATGATTCAATTCATGATTCATGATTCATGATTCAATTCATGATTCACGATTCATGATTCAATTCATTATTCATTATTCAATTCATGATTCATGATTCAATTCATGATTCATGATTCATGATTTGATTCATTATTCATGATTCATGATTCAATTAATGATTCATGATACATGATTCAATTCATGATTCAATTCATGATTCATGATTCAATTCATGATTCATGATTCATTTCATGATTCATTTCATGATTCATGATTCAATTCATGATTCATTTCATGATTCATTTCATGATTCATGATTCATGATTCAATTCATGATTCATGATTCATTTCATGATTCATGATTCAATTCATGATTCATTTCATGATTCATGATACAATTCATGATTCATGATTTATTTCATGATTCATGATTCAATTCATGATTCAATTCATGATTCATGATTCATGATTCAATTCATGATTCAATTCATGATTCATGATTCATGATTCATGATTCGATTCATGATTCATGATTCAATTCATTATTCATTATTCAATTCATGATTCATGATTCAATTCATGATTCATGATTCATGATTTGATTCATTATTCATGATTCATGATTCAATTAATGATTCATGATTCATGATTCAATTCATGATTCAATTCATGATTCATGATTCAATTCATGATTCATGATTCATTTTATGATTCATTTCATGATTCATGATTCATGATTCAATTCATCATTCATTTCATGATTCATTTCATGATTCATGATTCATGATTCAATTCATGATTCAAGATTCATGATTCAATTCATGATTCAATTCATGATTTATTATTCAATTCATGATTCATGATTCATTTCATGATTCATGATTCAATTCATGATTCATTTCATGATTCATTTCATGATTCATTTCATGATTCATGATTCATATTCAATTCATGATTCATGATTCATGATTCAATTCATGATTCAATTCATGATTCATGATTCATGATTCATGATTCGATTCATTATTCATTATTCAATTCATGATTCATGATTCAATTCATGATTCATGATTTGATTCATTATTCATGATTCATGATTCAATTAATGATTCATGATTCATGATTCAATTCATGATTCAATTCATGATTCATGATTCAATTCATGATTCAATTCATGATTCATGATTCAATTCATGATTTATTTCATGATTCATTTCATGATTCATGATACATGATTCAATTCATGATTCATTTCATGATTCAATTCATGATTCAATTCATGATTCAATTCATGATTCAAGATTAATGATTCAATTCATGATTCAATTCATGATTCATGATTCATGATTCGATTCATGATTAATGATTCATGATTCAATTCATGATTCATGATTCATGATTCGATTCATGATTCATGATTCAATTCATTATTTATTATTCAATTCATGATACATGATTCATTTTATGATTCATTTCATGATTCATGATTCATGATTCAATTCATGATTCATGATTCAATTCATGATTCATGATTCAATTCATGATTCATGATTCAATTCATGATTCATTTCATGATTCATTTCATGATTCATGATTCATGATTCATGATTCATGATTCATGATTCAATTCATGATTCATGATTCAATTCATGATTCAATTCATGATTCATGATACATGATTCATGATTCGATTCATGATTAATGATTCATGATTCAATTCTTGATTCATGATTCATGGTTCAATTCTTGATTCATGATTCATGATTCAATTTATGATTCATGATTTAATTCATTATTCATTATTCGATTCATGATTCATGATTCAATTCATGATTTATGATTCATGATTCATTATTCGATTCATGATTTATGATTCGATTCATGATTCATGATTCATGATTCGATTCATGAATCATGATTCGTGATTCATTATTCGATTCATGAATCATGATTCGTGATTCATGATTCGATTCATGAATCATGATTCGTGATTCATGATTCGATTAATGATTCATGATTCGATTCATGATTCATGATTCGATTCATGATTCATGATTCGATTCATGATTCATGATTCGATTCATGATTCATGATTCATGATTCGATTAATGATTCATGATTCAATTCATGATTCAATTCATGATTCAATTCATGATTTATTATTCAATTCATGATTCATGATTCATTTCATGATTCATGATTCAATTCATGATTCATTTCATGATTCATTTCATGATTCATTTCATGATTCATGATTCATAATTCAATTCATGATTCATGATTCATGATTCAATTCATGATTTAATTCATGATTCATGATTCATGATTCATGATTCGATTCATTATTCATTATTCAATTCATGATTCATGATTCAATTCATGATTCATGATTTGATTCATTATTCATGATTCATGATTCAATTAATGATTCATGATTCATGATTCAATTCGTGATTCAATTCATGATTCATGATTCAATTCATGATTCAATTCATGATTCATGATTCAATTCATGATTTATTTCATGATTCATTTCATGATTCATGATTCATGATTCAATTCATGATTCATTTCATGATTCAATTCATGATTCAATTCATGATTCAAGATTAATGATTCAATTCATGATTCAATTCATGATTCATGATTCATGATTCATGATTCGATTCATGATTAATGATTCATGACTCAATTCATGATTCATGATTCATGATTCGATTCATGATTCATGATTCAATTCATGATTCAATTCATGATTCAATTCATGATTTATTATTCAATTCATGATACATGATTCATTTTATGATTCATTTCATGATTCATGATTCATGATTCAATTCATGATTCATGATTCAATTCATGATTCATGATTCAATTCATGATTCATTTCATGATTCATTTCATGATTCATGATTCATGATTCATGATTCATGATTCAATTCATGATTCATGATTCAATTCATGATTCAATTCATGATTCATGATACATGATTCATGATTCGATTCATGATTAATGATTCATGATTCAATTCTTGATTCATGATTCATGATTCAATTCTTGATTCATGATTCATGATTCAATTTATGATTCATGATTTAATTCATTATTCATTATTCGATTCATGATTCATGATTCAATTCATGATTTATGATTCATGATTCATTATTCGATTCATGATTTATGATTCGATTCATGATTCATGATTCATGATTCGATTCATGAATCATGATTCGTGATTCATGATTCGATTCATGAATCATGATTCGTGATTCATGATTCGATTCATGAATCATGATTCGTGATTCATGATTCGATTAATGATTCATGATTCGATTCATGATTCAATTCATGAATCATGATTCAATTCATGATTCATGATTTAATTCATAATTCATGATTTATGATTCGATTTATGATTCATAATTCATGATTTATGATTCGATTCATGATTCATGATTCATTATTAATGATTCAATTCATGATTCATGATTTGATTCATTAGTCATGATTCATGATTCATGATTCGATTCATGATTCATGATTCAATTCATAATTCATGATTCAATTCATGATTCATGATTCCTGTTTCAATTCATGATTTATGTTTCAATTCATGATTCATGATTCATGATTGAATTCATGATTCATGATTGAATTCATGATTTATGATTCAATTCATGATTTATTTCATGATTTATGATTCATGATTAAATTCATGATTAAATTCATGATTCAATTCATGATTCAGGATGCAATTCTAGATTCATGATTCATGATTCGATTCATGATTCATGATTCGATTCATGATTCATGATTCATTTCATGCATCATTTCATGATTCAATTCATGATTCAATTTTTGATTCATGATTCATGATTCAATTTATGATTCATGATTTAATTCATTATTCATTATTCGATTCATGATTCATGATTCAATTCATGATTTATGATTCATGATTCGATTCATGATTCATTATTCGATTCATGATTCATGATTCGATTTATGATTCATGATTCATGATTCGATTCATGAATCATGATTCGTGATTCATGATTCGATTCATGAATCATGATTCGATTAATGATTCATGATTCATGATTCAATTCATGATTCATGATTCATGATTCGATTCATGATTCATGATTCATGATTCAATTCATGATTCATGATTCAATTCATGATTTATGATTCAATTCATGATTCATTTCATGATTCATTTCATGATTCATGATCAAATTTAGGATTCATGATTCATGATTCGATTCATGATTCATGATTCGATTCATGATTCATGATTCATTTCATGCAACATTTCATGATTCATGATTCAATTCATGAATCATGATTCAATTCATGATTCATGATTTAATTCATAATTCATGATTTATGATTCGATTCATGATTCATAATTCATGATTTATGATTCGATTCATGATTCATGATTAATGATTCAATTCATGATTCATGATTTGATTCATTAGTCATGATTCATGATTCATGATTCGATTCATGATTCATGATTCAATTCATAATTCATGATTCAATTCATGATTCATGATTCCTGTTTCAATTCATGATTTATGTTTCAATTCATGATTCATGATTCATGATTGAATTCATGATTCATGATTGAATTCATGATTTATGATTCAATTCATGATTTATTTCATGATTTATGATTCATGATTAAATTCATGATTAAATTCATGATTCAATTCATGATTCAGGATGCAATTCTAGATTCATGATTCATGATTCGATTCATGATTAAATTCATGATTCAATTCATGATTCAGGATGCAATTCTAGATTCATGATTCATGATTCGATTCATGATTCATGATTCGATTCATGATTCATGATTCATTTCATGCATCATTTCATGATTCAATTCATGATTCAATTCATGATTCAATTCATGAATCATGATTCAATTCATGATTCATGATTCAGGATTTAATTCATAATTCATGATTTATGATTCGATTCATGATTCATGATTCATGATTAATGATTCAATTCATGATTCATGATTTGATTCATTAGTCATGATTCATGATTCATGATTCGATTCATGATTCATGATTCAATTCATAATTCATGATTCAATTCATGATTCATGATTCCTGTTTCAATTCATGATTCATTACATGATTCATGATTCATGATTCAATTCATGATTCATTTCATGATTCATTTCATGATTCATTTCATGATTCATGATTCATGATTCAATTCATGATTCATGATTCATGATTCAATTCATGATTCAATTCATGATTCATGATTCATGATTCGATTCATGATTCATGATTCAATTCATTATTCATAATTCAATTCATGATTCATGATTCAATTCATGATTCATGATTCATGATTTAATTCATTATTCATGATTCATGATTCAATTAATGATTCAATTCATGATTCATTTCATGATTCATGATTCATGATTCAATTCATGATTCAATTCATGAATTATGATATAATTCATTATTCATGATTCATTTCATGATTCATTTCATGATTTATGATTCATGATTCAATTCATGATTCAATTCATGATTCATCATTCATGATTCATGATTCGATTCATGATTAATGATTCATGATTCAATTCATGATTCATGATTCATGATTCATGATTCGATTCATGATTCATGATTCAATTCATGATTAAAATCATGATTCAATTCATGATTTATTATTCAATTCATGATACATGATTAATTTCATGATTCATATCATGATTCATGATTCAATTCATGATTCATGATTCCATTCATGATTCATGATTCAATTCATGATTCATTAATTCAATTCATGATTCATTTCATGATTCATTTCATGATTCATTTCATGATTCATGAATCATGATTCATGAATCATGATTCATGAATCATGATTCACTTCATGATTCATTATTCATGATTCAATTCATGAATCAATTCATGATTCATGATTCATGATTCAATTCTTGATTCATGATTCATGATTCAATTTATGATTCATGATTTAATTCATTATTCATTATTCGATTCATGATTCATGATTCAATTCATGATTTATGATTCATGATTCGATTCATGATTCATTATTCGATTCATGATTCATGATTCGATTTATGATTCATGATTCATGATTCGATTCATGAATCATGATTCGTGATTCATGATTCGATTCATGAATCATGATTCGTGATTCATGATTCGATTCATGATTCATGATACAATTCATGATTCATGATTCGATTCACGATTCATGATTCGATTCATGATTCATGATTCATGATTCGATTAATGATTAATGATTCATGATTCAATTCATGATTCATGATTCAATTCATGATTCATGATTCATTTCATGATTCATGAGTCAATTCATGATTCATAATTGAATTCATGATTCATGATTCGGTTCATGATTCATGATTCAATTCATGATTCATTTCATGATTCATGATTCATTTCATAATTAATGATTCATGATTCAATTCATGATTCAATTCATGATTCATTTCATGATTCATGATTCATGATTAAATTTAGGATTCATGATTCATGATTCGATTCATGATTCATGATTCATTTCATGCTTCATTTCATGATTCATGATTCAATTCATGATTCAATTGATGATTTAATTAATGAATCATGATTTAATTTATGATTCATGATTCATGATTTAATTCATAATTCATGATTCAATTCATGATTAATTTCATGATTTATGATTCATGATTAAATTCATGATTAAATTCATGATTTAATTCATGATTCAGGATGCAATTCTAGATTCATGATTCATGATTCGATTCATGATTCATGATTCGATTCATGATTCATGATTCGATTCATGATTCATGATTCGATTCATGATTCATGATTCATGATTCGATTCATGATTCATGATTCAATTCATAATTCATGATTCAATTCATGATTCATTTCATGATTCATTTCATGATTCATGATTGATGATTCAATTCATGATTCATGATTTATAATTAAATTCATGATTCAATTCATGATTCATGATTCGATTCATGATTAATGATTCATGATTCAATTCTTGATTCATGATTCATGATTCGATTCATGATTCATGATTCAATTCATTATTCATGATTCGATTCATGATTCAATTCATGATTCATGATTCGATTCATGATTCATGATTCAATTCATGATTCAATTAATGATTCAATTCATGATTTATTATTCAATTCATGATTCATGATTCATTTCATGATTCATTACATGATTCATGATTCATGATTCAATTCATGATTCATTTCATGATTCATTTCATGATTCATTTCATGATTCATGATTCATGATTCAATTCATGATTCATGATTCATGATTCAATTCATGATTCAATTCATGATTCATGATTCATGATTCGATTCATGATTCATGATTCGATTCATGATTCATGATTCAATTCATTATTCATTATTCAATTCATGATTCATGATTCAATTCATGATTCATGATTCATGATTTAATTCATTATTCATGATTCATGATTCAATTAATGATTCAATTCATGATTCATTTCATGATTCATGATTCATGATTCAATTCATGATTCAATTCATGAATTATGATTTAATTCATTATTCATGATTCATTTCATGATTCATTTCATGATTCATGATTCATGATTCAATTCATGATTCAATTCATGATTCATCATTCATGATTCATGATTCGATTCATGATTAATGATTCATGATTCAATTCATGATTCATGATTCAATTCATGATTCATGATTCATGATTCGATTCATGATTCATGATTCAATTCATGATTAAATTCATGATTCAATTCATGATTTATTATTCAATTCATTATACATGATTAATTTCATGATTCATTTCATGATTCATGATTCAATTCATGATTCATGATTCCATTCATGATTCATGATTCAATTCATGATTTATTAATTCAATTCATGATTCATTTCATGATTAATTTCATGATTCATGAATCATGATTCACTTCATGATTCATTATTCATGATTCAATTCATGATTCAATTCATGATTCATGATTCATGATTCAATTCTTGATTCATGATTCAATTTATGATTCATGATTTAATTCATTATTCATTATTCGATTCATGATTCATGATTCAATTCATGATTTATGATACATGATTCGATTCATGATTCATTATTCGATTCATGATTCATGATTCGATTTATGATTCATGATTCATGATTCGATTCATGAATCATGATTCGTGATTCATGATTCGATTCATGAATCATGATTCGTGATTCATGATTCGATTCATGATTCATGATACGATTCATGATTCATGATTCGATTCACGATTCATGATTCGATTCATGATTCATGATTCGATTAATGATTAATGATTCATGATTCAATTCATGATTCATGATTCATGATTCGATTCATGATTCATGATTCAATTCATGATTCATGATTCAATTCATGATTCATGATTCATTTCATGATTCATGAGTCAATTCATGATTCATAATTGAATTCATGATTCATGATTCGGTTCATGATTCATGATTCAATTCATGATTCATTTCATGATTCATGATTCATTTCATAATTAATGATTCATGATTCAATTCATGATTCAATTCATGATTCATTTCATGATTCATGATTCATGATTAAATTTAGGATTCATGATTCATGATTCGATTCATGATTCATGATTCATTTCATGCTTCATTTCATGATTCATGATTCAATTCATGATTCAATTGATGATTCAATTAATGAATCATGATTTAATTTATGATTCATGATTCATGATTTAATTCATAATTCATGATTCAATTCATGATTTATTTCATGATTTATGATTCATGATTAAATTCATGATTAAATTCATGATTTAATTCATGATTCAGGATGCAATTCTAGATTCACGATTCATGATTCGATTCATGATTCATGATTCGATTCATGATTCATGATTCGATTCATGATTCATGATTCGATTCATGATTCATGATTCATGATTCGATTCATGATTCATGATTCAATTCATAATTCATGATTCAATTCATGATTCATTTCATGATTCATTTCATGATTCATGATTGATGATTCATTTCATGATTCATGATTTATAATTCAATTCATGATTCAATTCATGATTCATGATTCGATTCATGATTAATGATTCATGATTCAATTCTTGATTCATGATTCATGATTCGATTCATGATTCATGATTCAATTCATTATTCATGATTCGATTCATGATTCAATTCATGATTCATGATTCGATTCATGATTCATGATTCAATTCATGATTCAATTAATGATTCAATTCATGATTTATTATTCAATTCATGATTCATGATTCATTTCATGATTCATTACATGATTCATGATTCATGATTCAATTCATGATTCATTTCATGATTCATTTCATGATTCATTTCATGATTCATGATTCATGATTCAATTCATGATTCATGATTCATGATTCAATTCATGATTCAATTCATGATTCATGATTCATGATTCGATTCATGATTCATGATTCAATTCATTATTCATTATTCAATTCATGATTCATGATTCAATTCATGATTCATGATTCATGATTTAATTCATTATTCATGATTCATGATTCAATTAATGATTCAATTCATGATTCATTTCATGATTCATGATTCATGATTCAATTCATGATTCAATTCATGAATTATGATTTAATTCATTATTCATGATTCATTTCATGATTCATTTCATGATTCATGATTCATGATTCAATTCATGATTCAATTCATGATTCATCATTCATGATTCATGATTCGATTCATGATTAATGATTCATGATTCAATTCATGATTCATGATTCATGATTCGATTCATGATTCATGATTCAATTCATGATTAAATTCATGATTCAATTCATGATTTATTATTCAATTCATGATACATGATTAATTTCATGATTCATTTCATGATTCATGATTCAATTCATGATTCATGATTCCATTCATGATTCATGATTCAATTCATGATTTATTAATTCAATTCATGATTCATTTCATGATTAATTTCATGATTCATGAATCATGATTCACTTCATGATTCATTATTCATGATTCAATTCATGATTCAATTCATGATTCATGATTCATGATTCAATTCTTGATTCATGATTCAATTTATGATTCATTATTTAATTCATTATTCATTATTCGATTCATGATTCATGATTCAATTCATGATTTATGATACATGATTCGATTCATGATTCATTATTCGATTCATGATTCATGATTCGATTTATGATTCATGATTCATGATTCGATTCATGAATCATGATTCGTGATTCATGATTCGATTCATGAATCATGATTCGTGATTCATGATTCGATTCATGATTCATGATACGATTCATGATTCATGATTCGATTCACGATTCATGATTCGATTCATGATTCATGATTCATGATTCGATTAATGATTAATGATTCATGATTCAATTCATGATTCACGATTCATGATTCGATTCATGATTCATGATTCAATTCATGATTCATGATTCAATTCATGATTCATTTCATAATTAATGATTCATGATTCGATTCATGATTCAATTCATGATTCATTTCATGATTCATGATTCATGATTAAATTTAGGATTCATGATTCATGATTCGATTCATGATTCATAATTCATTTCATGCTTCATTTCATGCTTCATTTCATGATTCATGATTCAATTCATGATTCAATTGATGATTCAATTAATGAATCATGATTCAATTTATGATTCATGATTCATGATTTAATTCATAATTCATGATTTATGATTCGATTCATGATTCATGATTCATAATTAATGATTCAATTCATGATTCATGATTTGATTCATTAGTCATGATTCATGATTCATGATTCGATTCATGATTCATGATTCAATTCATAATTAATGATTCAATTCATGATTCATGATTCCTGTTTCAATTCATGATTTATGTTTCAATTCTTGATTCATGATTGAATTCATGATTCATTATTGAATTCATGATTCATTTCATGATTCATGAGTCATGATTAAATTCATGATTCAATTCATTATTCAATTCATGATTCAGGATGCAATTCTAGATTCATGATTCATGATTCGATTCATGATTCATGATTCAATTCATGATTCATGATTCGATTCATGATTCATGATTCGATTCATGATTCATGATTCGATTCATGATTCATGATTCGATTCATGATTCATGATTCATGATTCGATTCATGATTCATGATTCAATTCATGATTCATGATTGATGATTCAATTCATGATTCATGATTCATGATTCAAATCATGATTTAATTCATGATTCATAATTCGATTCATGATTAATGATTCATGATTCAATTCTTGATTCATGATTCATGATTCGATTCATGATTCTTGATTCAATTTATTATTCATGATTCGATTCATGATTCATGATTCAATTCATGATTCATGATTCATGATTCGATTCATGATTCATGATTCAATTCATGATTCAATTCATGATTCAATTCATCATTTATTATTCAATTCATGATTCATGATTCATTTCATGATTCATTACATGATTCATCACATGATTCATGATTCATGATTCAATTCATGATTCAATTCATGATTCAATTCATGATTTATTATTCAATTCATGATTCATGATTAATTTCATGATTCATTACATGATTCATGATTCATGATTCAATTCATGATTCATTTCATGATTCATTTCATGATTCATAATTCATGATTCAATTCATGATTCATGATTCATGATTCAATTCATGATTCAATTCATGATTCATGATTCATGATTCATAACTCGATTCATGATTCATGATTCAATTCATTATTCATTATTAAATTCATGATTCATAATTCAATTCATGATTCATGATTCATGATTTAATTCATTATTCATGATTCATGATTCAATTAATGATTCAATTCATGATTCATTTCATGAATTATGATTCAATTCATGATTCATGATTCATTTCATGATTCATTTCATGATTCATGATTCATGATTCAATTCATGATTCAATTCATGATTCATGATTCATGATTCATGATTCGATTCATGATTAATGATTCATGATTCAATTCATGATTCATGATTCATGATTCATGATTCGATTCATGATTCATGATTCAATTCATGATTCAATTCATGATTTATTATTCAATTCATGATACATGATTAATTTCATGATTCATTTCATGATTCATGATTCAATTCATGATTCATGATTCAATTCATGATTCATTAATTCAATTCATGATTCATTTCATGATTCATGATTCACTTCATGATTCATGATTCATGATTCACTTCATGATTCATGATTCATGATTCAATTCATGATTCATGATTCATGATTTAATTCTTGATTCAAGATTCATGATTCAATTTATGATTCATGATTTAATTCATTATTCATTATTCGATTCATGATTCATGATTCAATTCATGATTTATGATTCATGATTCGATTCATGATTCATTATTCGATTCATGATTCATGATTCGATTTATGATTCATGATTCGATTCATGAATCATGATTCGTGATTCACGATTCGATTCATGAATCATGATTCGTGATTCATGATTCGATTCATGATTCATGATACGATTCATGATTCGATTCACGATTCATGATTCGATTCATGATTCATGATTCATGATTCGATTAATGATTCATGATTCATGATTCAATTCATGATTCATGATTCATGATTCGATTCATGATTCATGATTCATGATTCAATTCATGATTCATGATTCAATTCATGATTCATTTCATAATTTATGATTCATGATTCAATTCATGATTCAATTCATGATTCATTTCATGATTCATGATTAAATTTAGGATTCATGATTCATGATTCGATTCATGATTCATGATTCATTTCATGCTTCATTTCATGATTCATGATTCAATTCATGATTCAATTGATGATTCAATTCATGAATCATGATTCAATTTATGATTCATGATTCATGATTACATTTAGGATTCATGATTCATGATTCGATTCATGATTCATGATTCATTTCATGCTTCATTTCATGATTCAATTCATGATTCAATTCATGATTCAATTCATAAATCATGATTCAATTTATGATTCATGATTCATGATTTAATTCATAATTCATGATTTATGATTCGATTCATGATTCATGATTCATGATTAATGATTCAATTCATGATTCATGATTTGATTCATTAGTCATGATTCATGATTCATGATTCGATTCATGATTCATGATTCAATTCATAATTCATGATTCAATTCATGATTCATGATTCCTGTTTCAATTCATGATTTATGTTTCAATTCATGATTCATGATTTATGATTGAATTCATGATTCATGATTGAATTCATGCTTCATTTCATGATTCATTATTAAATTCATGATTCAATTCATGATTTAATTCATGATTCAGGATGCAATTCTAGATTCATGATTCATGAATCATGATTCGATTCATGATTCATGATTCAATTCATAATTCATGATTCAATTAATGATTCATGATTCCTGTTTCAATTCATGATTTATGTTTCAATTCATGATTTATGATTCATGATTGAATTCATGATTCATGATTGAATTCATGATTCATGATTGATGATTCAATTCATGATTCATGATTTATGATTCAATTCATGATTCAATTCATGATTCATAATTCGATTCATGATTAATGATTCATGATTCAATTCTTGATTCATGATTCATGATTCGATTCATAATTCTTGATTCAATTTATTATTCATGATTCGATTCATGATTCATGATTCATGATTCGATTCATGATTCATGATTCAATTCATGATTCAATTCATGATTCAATTCATGATTTATTATTCAATTCATGATTCATGATTCATTTCATGCTTCATTTCATGATTCATGATTCAATTCATGATTCAATTCATGATTCAATTCATGAATCATGATTCAATTTATGATTCATGATTTAATTCATAATTCATTAGTTATGATTCGATTCATGATTCATGATTCATGATTAATGATTCAATTCATGATTCATGATTTGATTCATTAGTCATGATTCATGATTCATGATTCGATTCATGATTCATGATTCAATTCATAATTCATGATTCAATTCATGATTCATGATTCCTGTTTCAATTCATGATTTATGTTTCAATTCATGATTCATGATTCATGATTGAATTCATGATTCGTGATTGAATTCATGCTTCATTTCATGATTCATTATTAAATTCATGATTCAATTCATGATTCAATTCATGATTCAGGATGCAATTCTAGATTCATGATTCATGATTCATGATTCGATTCATGATTCATGATTCAATTCATAATTCATGATTCAATTAATGATTCATGATTCCTGTTTCAATTCATGATTTATGTTTCAATTCATGATTTATGATTCATGATTGAATTCATGATTCATGATTGAATTCATGATTCATGATTGATGATTCAATTCATGATTCATGATTTATGATTCAATTCATGATTCAATTCATGATTCATAATTCGATTCATGATTAATGATTCATGATTCAATTCTTGATTCATGATTCATGATTCGATTCATAATTCTTGATTCAATTTATTATTCATGATTCGATTCATGATTCATGATTCAATTCATGATTCATGATTCATGATTCGATTCATGATTCATGATTCAATTCATGATTCAATTCATGATTCAATTCATGATTTATTAATCAATTCATGATTCATGATTCATTTCATGATTCATGATTCATGATTTAATTTATGATTCATTTCATGATTCATTTCATGATTCATAATTCATGATTCAATTCATGATTCATGATTCATGATTCATGATTCCATTCATGATTCAATTCATGATTCATGATTCGATTCATGATTCATGATTCAATTCATGATTCAATTCATGATTCAATTCATGATTTATTATTCAATTCATGATTCATGATTCATTTCATGCTTCATTTCATGATTCATGATTCAATTCATGATTCAATTCATGATTCAATTCATGAATCATGATTCAATTTATGATTCATGATTCATGATTTAATTCATGATTCATTTCATGATTCATTTCATGATTCATAATTCATGATTCAATTCATGATTCATGATTCATGATTCATGATTCAATTCATGATTCAATTCATGATTCATGATTCGATTCATGATTCATGATTCAATTCATGATTCAATTCATGATTCAATTCATGATTTATTATTCAATTCATGATTCATGATTCATTTCATGCTTCATTTCATGATTCATGATTCAATTCATGATTCAATTCATGAATCATGATTCAATTTATGATTCATGATTCATGATTTAATTCATAATTCATTAGTTATGATTCGATTCATGATTCATGATTAATGATTCAATTCATGATTCATGATTTGATTCATTAGTCATGATTCATGATTCATGATTCGATTCATGATTCATGATTCAATTCATAATTCATGATTCAATTCATGATTCATGATTCCTGTTTCAATTCATGATTTATGTTTCAATTCATGATTCATGATTCATGATTGAATTCATGATTCGTGATTGAATTCATGCTTCATTTCATGATTCATTATTAAATTCATGATTCAATTCATGATTCAATTCATGATTCAGGATGCAATTCTAGATTAATGATTCATGATTCATGATTCGATTCATGATTCATGATTCAATTCATAATTCATGATTCAATTAATGATTCATGATTCCTGTTTCAATTCATGATTTATGTTTCAATTCATGATTTATGATTCATGATTGAATTCATGATTCATGATTGAATTCATGATTCATGATTGATGATTCAATTCATGATTCATGATTTATGATTCAATTCATGATTCAATTCATGATTCATAATTCGATTCATGATTAATGATTCATGATTCAATTCTTGATTCATGATTCATGATTCGATTCATAATTCTTGATTCAATTTATTATTCATGATTCGATTCATGATTCATGATTCAATTCATGATTCATGATTCATGATTCGATTCATGATTCATGATTCAATTCATGATTCAATTCATGATTCAATTCATGATTTATTAATCAATTCATGATTCATGATTCATTTCATGATTCATGATTCATGATTTAATTCATGATTCATTTCATGATTCATTTCATGATTCATAATTCATGATTCAATTCATGATTCATGATTCATGATTCAATTCATGATTCAATTCATGATTCATGATTCATGATTCATGATTCATGATTCGATTCATGATTCATGATTCATGATTCAATTCATTATTCATTATTCAATTCATGATTCATGATTCAAATTATGATTCATGATTCATGATTTAATTCATTATTCATGATTTATGATTCAATTAATGATTCAATTCATGATTCATTTCATGATTCATGATTCAATTCATGATTCAATTCATGATTCATGATTCATTTAATGATTCATGATTCTTGATTCAATTCATGATTCAATTCATGATTCATGATTCATGATTCATGATTCGATTAATGATTAATGATTCATGATTCAATTCATGATTCATGATTCGATTCATGATTCATGATTCAATTCATGATTCAATTCATGATTTATTATTCAATTCATGATACATGATTAATTTCATGATTCATTTCATGATTCATGATTCAATTCATGATTCATGATTCAATTCATGATTCATTAATTCAATTCGTGATTCATTTCATGATTCATTTCATGATTCATGATTCATGATTCACTTCATGATTCATGATTCATGATTCCCTTCCTGATTCATGATTCATGATTCAATTCATGATTCATGATTCATGATTCAATTCTTGATTCATGATTCATGATTCAATTTATGATTCATGATTTAATTCATTATTCATTATTCGATTCATGATTCATGATTCAATTCACGATTTATGATTCATGATTCGATTCATGATTCATTATTCGATTCATGATTCATGATTCGATTTATGATTCATGATTCGATTCATGAATCATGATTCGTGATTCATGATTCGATTCATGAATCATGATTCGTGATTCATGATTCGATTCATGATTCATGAATCATGATTCGTGATTCATGATTCGATTCATGAATCATGATTCGTGATTCATGATTCGATTCATGATTCATGATACGATTCATTATTCATGATTCGATTCACGATTCATGTTTCGATTCATGATTCATGATTCATGATTCGATTAATGATTCATGATTCATGATTCAATTCATGATTCATGATTCATGATTCGATTCATGATTCATGATTCATGATTCAATTCATGATTCATGATTCAATTCATGATTCATTTCATAATTTATGATTCATGATTCAATTCATGATTCAATTCATGATTCATTTCATGATTCATGATTAAATTTAGGATTCATGATTCATGATTCGATTCATGATTCATGATTCATGATTCAATTCATGATTCATGATTCAATTCATGATTCATTTCATAATTAATGATTCATGATTCAATTCATGATTCAATTCATGATTCATTTCATGATTCATGATTAAATTTAGGATTCATTATTCATGAGTCAATTCATGATTCAATTCATGATTCAATTCATGAATCATGATTCAATTTATGATTCATCATTCATGATTTAATTCATAATTCAAGATTTATGATTTGATTCATGATTCATGATTAATGATTCAATTCATGATTCATGATTTGATTCATTAGTCATGATTCATGATTCATGATTCGATTCATGATTCAATTCATAATTCATGATTCAATTCATGATTCATGATTCCTGTTTCAATTCATGATTTATGTTTCAATTCATGATTCATGATTCATGATTGAGTTCATGATTCATGATTGAATTCATGATTCATGATTGAATTCATGATTCATTTCATGATTCATGATTCATGATTAAATTCATGATTCAATTCATGATTCAATTCATGATTCAGGATGCAATTCTAGATTCATGATTCATGATTCGATTCATGATTCATGATTCATGATTCGATTCATGATTCGATTCATGATTCATGATTCAATTCATGATTCATGATTCATGATTCGATTCATGATTCATGATTCATGATTCAATTCATGATTCATTTCATGATTCATTTTATGATTCATGATTGATGATTCAATTCATGATTCATGATTTATGATTCAATTCATGATTCAATTCATGATTCATAATTCGATTCATGATTAATGATTCATGATTCAATTCTTGATTCATGATTCATGATTCGATTCATGATTCTTGATTCAATTTATTATTCATGATTCGATTCATGATTCATGATTCAATTCATGATTCATGATTCATGATTCGATTCATGATTCATGATTTATGATTCAATTCATGATTCAATTCATGATTCATAATTCGATTCATGATTAATGATTCATGATTCAATTCTTGATTCATGATTCGATTCATGATTCTTGATTCAATTTATTATTCATGATTCGATTCATGATTCATGATTCAATTCATGATTCATGATTCATGATTCGATTCATGATTCAATTCATGATTCAATTCATGATTCAATTCATGATTTATTATTTAATTCATGATTCATGATTCATTTCATGATTCATTACATGATTCATTACATGATTCATGATTCATGATTCAATTCATGATTCATTTCATGATTCATTTCATGATTCATTTCATGATTCATGATTCATGATTCAATTCATGATTCATGATTCATGATTCAATTCATGATTCAATTCATGATTCATGATTCATGATTCGATTCATGATTCATGATTTAATTCATAATTCATTATTCCATTCATGATTCATGATTCAATTCATGATTCATGATTCATGATTTGATTCATTATTCATGATTCATAATTCAATTAATGAATTATGATTCATTTCATGATTTATGATTCAATTCATGATTCATTTCATGATTAATGATTCATGATTCAATTTATGATTCAATTCATGATTCATTTCATGATTCATGATTCATGATTAAATTTAGGATTCAATTCATGATTCATGATTCAATTCATGATACATGATTCATGATTCATGATTCATGATTCGATTCATGATTCATAATTCATGATTCATGATTCAATTCATGATTCAATTCAGGATTCATGATTCAATTCATGATTCATTTCATGATTCATGATTAATGATTCAATTCATTATTCATGATTCGATTCATGATTCATGATTCAATTCATGATTCAATTCATGATTCAATTCATGATTTATTATTCAATTCATTATTCATGATTCATTTCATGATTCATTACATGATTCATGATTCATTACATGATTCATGATTCAATTCATGATTCATTTCATGATTCATTTCATGATTCATTTCATGATTCATGATTCATGATTCAATTCATGATTCATGATTCATGATTCAATTCATGATTCAATTCATGATTCATTTCATGATTCATGATTCATGATTCGATTCATGATTCATGATTCAATTCATTATTCATGATTTATGATTCAATTAATGATTCATGATTCATTTCATGATTAATGATTCAATTCATGATTCATGTCATAATTAATGATTCATGATTCAATTTATGATTAAATTCATGATTCATTTCATGATTCATGATTCATGATTCAATTTTGGATTCAATTCATGATTCATGATTCAATTCATGATACGTGATTCATGATTCATGATTCATGATTCGATTCATGATTCATAATTCATGATTCATGATTCGATTCATGATTCATGATTCATGATTCAATTCAGGATTCATGATTCAATTCATGATTCATTTCATGATTCATGATTCAAGATTCAATTCATGATTCATGATTCATGATTCATGATTCGATTCATGATTAATGATTCATGATTCAATTCTTGATTCATGATTCATGATTCGATTCATGATTCATGATTCAATTCATTATTCATTATTCGATTCATGATTCATGATTCAATTCATGATTTATGATTCATGATTCGATTCATGATTCATTATTCGATTCATGATTCATGATTCATGATTCGATTAATCATTCACGATTTATGATTCAATTCATGATTCATGATTCATGATTCGATTCATGATTCATGATTCAATTCATGATTCATGATTCATTTCATGATTTATGATTTAATTCATGATTCATGATTAATGATTCATGATTCAATTCATGATTCAATTTATGATTCAATTCATGCTTTATGATTCATGATTAAATTTAGGATTCATGATTCATGATTCGATTCATGATTCATGATTCATTTCATGCTTCATTTCATGATTCATGATTCATGATTCAATTCATTATTCATGATTCATGATTCAATTCGTGATTCAATTCATGATTCAATTCATGAATCATGATTCAATTCATGATTCATCATTCATGATTTAATTCATAATTCATAATTTATGATTCGATTCATGATTCATGATTCATGATTAATGATTCAATTCATGATTCATGATTTGATTCATTAGTCATGATTCATGATTCATGATTCGATTCATGATTCAATTCATGATTCAAGATTCCTGTTTCAATTCATGATTTATGATTCAATTCATGATTCATGATTCATGATTGAATTCAGGATGCAATTCTTGATTCATGATTCATGATTCAATTCATGATTCATGATTCAATTCATGATTCAATTTATGATTCAGGATGCAATTCTTGATTCATGATTCATGATTCGATTCATGATTCATGATTAGATTCATTATTCATGATTCATGATTCGATTCATGAATCATTATTCGATTCATGATACATGATTCGATTCATGATTCATGATTCATTCATGCTTCATTTCATGATTCATGATTCAATTCATGATTCAATTGATGATTTATTATTCAGTTCATGATTCAATTGATGATTTATTATTCAGTTCATGATTCATGATTCATGATTCGATTCATGATTCATGAATCATTTCATGCTTTATTTCATGATTCATGATTCAATTCATGATTCAATTCATGATTTATTATTCAATTCATGATTCATTTCATGATTCATGATTCAATTCATGATTCATTTCAAGATTCATTTCATGATTCATGATTCAATTCATGATTCATGATTTATGATTCAATTCATGATTCAATTCATGATTCAATTCATGATTCATGATTCAATTCATGATTAATGATTCATGAATCAATTCTTGATTCATGATTCATGATTCGATTTATGATTCATGATTCAATTCATTATTCATGATTCGATTCATGATTCAATTCATGATTCATGATTCA
>NW_027447865.1:0-22382 GCF_038048845.1 Mixophyes fleayi | reverse complement strand
TTTAGAAAGTTGATAATTGTGGGCAATGTTAGAAATGTCATGAGAAACAAGATTTATGTAAAAGAATTGATGTAAGTCATTGTTTCCAAGAGAAAGGGAGACAGGAGTGTAAAAAAGCGTTGTTTTTGGACGGCAATGAAGAAATGACTATATTTTGCGATTTCTCCTGCTCAGAAAGACTTAGAAAGTTGATAATTGTGGGCAATGTAAGAAATGTCATGAGAAACAAGAATTATGTAAAAGAATTGATGTAAGTCATTGTTTCCAAGAGAAAGGGAGACCGGAGTGTAAAAAAGCGTTGTTTTTGGACGGCAATGAAGAAATGACTATGTTTTGCGATTTCTCCTGCTCAGAAAGACTTAGAAAGTTGATAATTGTGGGCAATGTAAGAAATGTCATGAGAAACAAGAATTATGTAAAAGAATTGATGTAAGTCATTGTTTCCAAGAGAAAGGGAGACAGGAGTGTAAAAAAGCGTTGTTTTTGGACGGCAATGAAGAAATGACTATGTTTTGCGATTTCTCCTGCTCAGAAAGACTTAGAAAGTTGATAATTGTGGGCAATGTTAGAAATGTCATGAGAAACAAGAATTATGTAAAAGAATTGATGTAAGTCATTGTTTCCAAGAGAAAGGGAGACAGGAGTGTAAAAAAGCGTTGTTTTTGGACGGCAATGAAGAAATGACTATGTTTTGCGATTTCTCCTGCTCAGAAAGACTTAGAAAGTTGATAATTCTGGGCAATGTTAGAAATGTCATGAGAAACAAGAATTATGTAAAAGAATTGATGTAAGTCATTGTTTCCAAGAGAAAGGGAGACCGGAGTGTAAAAAAGCATTGTTTTTGGACGGCAATGAAGAAATGACTATGTTTTGCGATTTCTCCTGCTCAGAAAGACTTAGAAAGTTGATAATTGTGGGCAATGTTAGAAATGTCATGAGAAACAAGAATTATGTAAAAGAATTGATGTAAGTCATTGTTTCCAAGAGAAAGGGAGACCGGAGTGTAAAAAAGCATTGTTTTTGGACGGCAATGAAGAAATGACTGTTTTGCGATTTCTCTTGCTCAGAAAGACTTAGAAAGTTGATAATTGTGGGCAATGTTAGAAATGTCATGAGAAACAAGAATTATGTAAAAGAATTGATGTAAGTCATTGTTTCCAAGAGAAAGGGAGACCGGAGTGTAAAAAAGCGTTGTTTTTGGACGGCAATGAAGAAATGACTATGTTTTGCGATTTCTCCTGCTCAGAAAGACTTAGAAAGTTGATAATTGTGGGCAATGTTAGAAATGTCATGAGAAACAAGAATTATGTAAAAGAATTGATGTAAGTAATTGTTTCCAAGAGAAAGGGAGACCGGAGTGTAAAAAAGCATTGTTTTTGGACGGCAATGAAGAAATGACTGTTTTGCGATTTCTCTTGCTCAGAAAGACTTAGAAAGTTGATAATTGTGGGCAATGTTAGAAATGTCATGAGAAACAAGAATTATGTAAAAGAATTGATGTAAGTCATTGTTTCCAAGAGAAAGGGAGACCGGAGTGTAAAAAAGCGTTGTTTTTGGACGGCAATGAAGAAATGACTGTTTTGCGATTTCTCTTGCTCAGAAAGACTTAGAAAGTTGATAATTGTGGGCAATGTTAGAAATGTCATGAGAAACAAGAATTATGTAAAAGAATTGATGTAAGTCATTGTTTCCAAGAGAAAGGGAGACCGGAGTGTAAAAAAGCGTTGTTTTTGGACGGCAATGAAGAAATGACTGTTTTGCGATTTCTCCTGCTCAGAAAGATTTAGAAAGTTGATAATTGTGGGCAATGTAAGAAATGTCATGAGAAACAAGAATTATGTAAAAGAATTGATGTAAGTCATTGTTTCCAAGAGAAAGGGAGACAGGAGTGTAAAAAAGCGTTGTTTTTGGACGGCAATGAAGAAATGACTATGTTTTGCGATTTCTCCTGCTCAGAAAGACTTAGAAAGTTGATAATTGTGGGCAATGTTAGAAATGTCATGAGAAACAAGAATTATGTAAAAGAATTGATGTAAGTCATTGTTTCCAAGAGAAAGGGAGACCGGAGTGTAAAAAAGCGTTGTTTTTGGACGGCAATGAAGAAATGACTATGTTTTGCGATTTCTCCTGCTCAGAAAGACTTAGAAAGTTGATAATTGTGGGCAATGTAAGAAATGTCATGAGAAACAAGAATTATGTAAAAGAATTGATGTAAGTCATTGTTTCCAAGAGAAAGGGAGACAGGAGTGTAAAAAAGCGTTGTTTTTGGACGGCAATGAAGAAATGACTATGTTTTGCGATTTCTCCTGCTCAGAAAGACTTAGAAAGTTGATAATTGTGGGCAATGTTAGAAATGTCATGAGAAACAAGAATTATGTAAAAGAATTGATGTAAGTCATTGTTTCCAAGAGAAAGGGAGACCGGAGTGTAAAAAAGCATTGTTTTTGGACGGCAATGAAGAAATGACTGTTTTGCGATTTCTCTTGCTCAGAAAGACTTAGAAAGTTGATAATTGTGGGCAATGTTAGAAATGTCATGAGAAACAAGAATTATGTAAAAGAATTGATGTAAGTCATTGTTTCCAAGAGAAAGGGAGACAGGAGTGTAAAAAAGCGTTGTTTTTGGACGGCAATGAAGAAATGACTATGTTTTGCGATTTCTCCTGCTCAGAAAGACTTAGAAAGTTGATAATTGTGGGCAATGTAAGAAATGTCATGAGAAACAAGAATTATGTAAAAGAATTGATGTAAGTCATTGTTTCCAAGAGAAAGGGAGACAGGAGAGTAAAAAAGAGTTGTTTTTGGACGGCAATGAAGAAATTACTATGTTTTGCGATTTCTCCTGCTCAGAAAGACTTAGAAAGTTAATAATTGTGGGCAATGTTAGAAATGTCATGAGAAACAAGAATTATGTAAAAAAATTGATGTAAGTCATTGTTTCCAAGAGAAAGGGAGACCGGAGTGTAAAAAAGCGTTGTTTTTGGACGGCAATGAAGAAATGACTATGTTTTGCGATTTCTCCTGCTCAGAAAGACTTAGAAAGTTGATAATTGTGGGCAATGTTAGAAATGTCATGAGAAACAAGAATTATGTAAAAGAATTGATGTAAGTCATTGTTTCCAAGAGAAAGGCAGACAGGAGTGTAAAAAAGCGTTGTTTTTGGACGGCAATGAAGAAATGACTATGTTTTGCGATTTCTCCTGCTTAGAAAGACTTAGAAAGTTGATAATTGTGGGCAATGTTAGAAATGTCATGAGAAACAAGAATTATGTAAAAGAATTGATGTAAGTCATTGTTTCCAAGAGAAAGGGAGACCGGAGTGTAAAAAAGCATTGTTTTTGGACGGCAATGAAGAAATGACTGTTTTGCGATTTCTCTTGCTCAGAAAGACTTAGAAAGTTGATAATTGTGGGCAATGTTAGAAATGTCATGAGAAACAAGAATTATGTAAAAGAATTGATGTAAGTCATTGTTTCCAAGAGAAAGGGAGACCGGAGTGTAAAAAAGCGTTGTTTTTGGACGGCAATGAAGAAATGACTGTTTTGCGATTTCTCTTGCTCAGAAAGACTTAGAAAGTTGATAATTGTGGGCAATGTTAGAAATGTCATGAGAAACAAGAATTATGTAAAAGAATTGATGTAAGTCATTGTTTCCAAGAGAAAGGGAGACAGGAGTGTAAAAAAGCGTTGTTTTTGGACGGCAATGAAGAAATGACTATGTTTTGCGATTTCTCCTGCTCAGAAAGACTTAGAAAGTTGATAATTGTGGGCAATGTAAGAAATGTCATGAGAAACAAGAATTATGTAAAAGAATTGATGTAAGTCATTGTTTCCAAGAGAAAGGGAGACAGGAGTATAAAAAAGCGTTGTTTTTGGACGGCAATGAAGAAATGACTATGTTTTGCGATTTCTCCTGCTCAGAAAGACTTAGAAAGTTGATAATTGTGGGCAATGTTAGAAATGTCATGAGAAACAAGAATTATGTAAAAGAATTGATGTAAGTCATTGTTTCCAAGAGAAAGGGAGACCGGAGTGTAAAAAAGCATTGTTTTTGGACGGCAATGAAGAAATGACTGTTTTGCGATTTCTCTTGCTCAGAAAGACTTAGAAAGTTGATAATTGTGGGCAATGTTAGAAATGTCATGAGAAACAAGAATTATGTAAAAGAATTGATGTAAGTCATTGTTTCCAAGAGAAAGGGAGACCGGAGTGTAAAAAAGCGTTGTTTTTGGACGGCAATGAAGAAATGACTATGTTTTGCGATTTCTCCTGCTCAGAAAGACTTAGAAAGTTGATAATTGTGGGCAATGTTAGAAATGTCATGAGAAACAAGAATTATGTAAAAGAATTGATGTAAGTAATTGTTTCCAAGAGAAAGGGAGACCGGAGTGTAAAAAAGCATTGTTTTTGGACGGCAATGAAGAAATGACTGTTTTGCGATTTCTCTTGCTCAGAAAGACTTAGAAAGTTGATAATTGTGGGCAATGTTAGAAATGTCATGAGAAACAAGAATTATGTAAAAGAATTGATGTAAGTCATTGTTTCCAAGAGAAAGGGAGACAGGAGTGTAAAAAAGCGTTGTTTTTGGACGGCAATGAAGAAATGACTATGTTTTGCGATTTCTCCTGCTCAGAAAGACTTAGAAAGTTGATAATTGTGGGCAATGTAAGAAATGTCATGAGAAACAAGAATTATGTAAAAGAATTGATGTAAGTCATTGTTTCCAAGAGAAAGGGAGACCGGAGTGTAAAAAAGCATTGTTTTTGGACGGCAATGAAGAAATGACTGTTTTGCGATTTCTCTTGCTCAGAAAGACTTAGAAAGTTGATAATTGTGGGCAATGTTAGAAATGTCATGAGAAACAAGAATTATGTAAAAGAATTGATGTAAGTCATTGTTTCCAAGAGAAAGGGAGACCGGAGTGTAAAAAAGCGTTGTTTTTGGACGGCAATGAAGAAATGACTGTTTTGCGATTTCTCTTGCTCAGAAAGACTTAGAAAGTTGATAATTGTGGGCAATGTTAGAAATGTCATGAGAAACAAGAATTATGTAAAAGAATTGATGTAAGTCATTGTTTCCAAGAGAAAGGGAGACCGGAGTGTAAAAAAGCATTGTTTTTGGACGGCAATGAAGAAATGACTGTTTTGCGATTTCTCTTGCTCAGAAAGACTTAGAAAGTTGATAATTGTGGGCAATGTTAGAAATGTCATGAGAAACAAGAATTATGTAAAAGAATTGATGTAAGTCATTGTTTCCAAGAGAAAGGGAGACCGGAGTGTAAAAAAGCGTTGTTTTTGGACGGCAATGAAGAAATGACTGTTTTGCGATTTCTCTTGCTCAGAAAGACTTAGAAAGTTGATAATTGTGGGCAATGTTAGAAATGTCATGAGAAACAAGAATTATGTAAAAGAATTGATGTAAGTCATTGTTTCCAAGAGAAAGGGAGACAGGAGTGTAAAAAAGCGTTGTTTTTGGACGGCAATGAAGAAATGACTATGTTTTGCGATTTCTCCTGCTCAGAAAGACTTAGAAAGTTGATAATTGTGGGCAATGTAAGAAATGTCATGAGAAACAAGAATTATGTAAAAGAATTGATGTAAGTCATTGTTTCCAAGAGAAAGGGAGACAGGAGTATAAAAAAGCGTTGTTTTTGGACGGCAATGAAGAAATGACTATGTTTTGCGATTTCTCCTGCTCAGAAAGACTTAGAAAGTTGATAATTGTGGGCAATGTTAGAAATGTCATGAGAAACAAGAATTATGTAAAAGAATTGATGTAAGTCATTGTTTCCAAGAGAAAGGGAGACCGGAGTGTAAAAAAGCATTGTTTTTGGACGGCAATGAAGAAATGACTGTTTTGCGATTTCTCTTGCTCAGAAAGACTTAGAAAGTTGATAATTGTGGGCAATGTTAGAAATGTCATGAGAAACAAGAATTATGTAAAAGAATTGATGTAAGTCATTGTTTCCAAGAGAAAGGGAGACAGGAGTGTAAAAAAGAGTTGTTTTTGGACGGCAATGAAGAAATTACTATGTTTTGCGATTTCTCCTGCTCAGAAAGACTTAGAAAGTTGATAATTGTGGGCAATGTTAGAAATGTCATGAGAAACAAGAATTATGTAAAAGAATTGATGTAAGTCATTGTTTCCAAGAGAAAGGGAGACCGGAGTGTAAAAAAGCGTTGTTTTTGGACGGCAATGAAGAAATGACTATGTTTTGCGATTTCTCCTGCTCAGAAAGACTTAGAAAGTTGATAATTGTGGGCAATGTTAGAAATGTCATGAGAAACAAGAATTATGTAAAAGAATTGATGTAAGTCATTGTTTCCAAGAGAAAGGGAGACAGGAGTGTAAAAAAGAGTTGTTTTTGGACGGCAATGAAGAAATTACTATGTTTTGCGATTTCTCCTGCTCAGAAAGACTTAGAAAGTTGATAATTGTGGGCAATGTTAGAAATGTCATGAGAAACAAGAATTATGTAAAAGAATTGATGTAAGTCATTGTTTCCAAGAGAAAGGGAGACCGGAGTGTAAAAAAGCGTTGTTTTTGGACGGCAATGAAGAAATGACTATGTTTTGCGATTTCTCCTGCTCAGAAAGACTTAGAAAGTTGATAATTGTGGGCAATGTAAGAAATGTCATGAGAAACAAGAATTATGTAAAAGAATTGATGTAAGTCATTGTTTCCAAGAGAAAGGGAGACAGGAAGGTAAAAAAGCGTTGTTTTTGGACGGCAATGAAGAAATGACTATGTTTTGCGATTTCTCCTGCTCAGAAAGACTTAGAAAGTTGATAATTGTGGGCAATGTTAGAAATGTCATGAGAAACAAGAATTATGTAAAAGAATTGATGTAAGTCATTGTTTCCAAGAGAAAGGCAGACAGGAGTGTAAAAAAGCGTTGTTTTTGGACGGCAATGAAGAAATGACTATGTTTTGCGATTTCTCCTGCTCAGAAAGACTTAGAAAGTTGATAATTGTGGGCAATGTTAGAAATGTCATGAGAAACAAGAATTATGTAAAAGAATTGATGTAAGTCATTGTTTCCAAGAGAAAGGGAGACCGGAGTGTAAAAAAGCATTGTTTTTGGACGGCAATGAAGAAATGACTGTTTTGCGATTTCTCTTGCTCAGAAAGACTTAGAAAGTTGATAATTGTGGGCAATGTTAGAAATGTCATGAGAAACAAGAATTATGTAAAAGAATTGATGTAAGTCATTGTTTCCAAGAGAAAGGGAGACCGGAGTGTAAAAAAAGCGTTGTTTTTGGACGGCAATGAAGAAATGACTGTTTTGCGATTTCTCTTGCTCAGAAAGACTTAGAAAGTTGATAATTGTGGGCAATGTTAGAAATGTCATGAGAAACAAGAATTATGTAAAAGAATTGATGTAAGTCATTGTTTCCAAGAGAAAGGGAGACAGGAGTGTAAAAAAGCGTTGTTTTTGGACGGCAATGAAGAAATGACTATGTTTTGCGATTTCTCCTGCTCAGAAAGACTTAGAAAGTTGATAATTGTGGGCAATGTAAGAAATGTCATGAGAAACAAGAATTATGTAAAAGAATTGATGTAAGTCATTGTTTCCAAGAGAAAGGGAGACAGGAGTATAAAAAAGCGTTGTTTTTGGACGGCAATGAAGAAATGACTATGTTTTGCGATTTCTCCTGCTCAGAAAGACTTAGAAAGTTGATAATTGTGGGCAATGTTAGAAATGTCATGAGAAACAAGAATTATGTAAAAGAATTGATGTAAGTCATTGTTTCCAAGAGAAAGGGAGACCGGAGTGTAAAAAAGCATTGTTTTTGGACGGCAATGAAGAAATGACTGTTTTGCGATTTCTCTTGCTCAGAAAGACTTAGAAAGTTGATAATTGTGGGCAATGTTAGAAATGTCATGAGAAACAAGAATTATGTAAAAGAATTGATGTAAGTCATTGTTTCCAAGAGAAAGGGAGACCGGAGTGTAAAAAAGCGTTGTTTTTGGACGGCAATGAAGAAATGACTATGTTTTGCGATTTCTCCTGCTCAGAAAGACTTAGAAAGTTGATAATTGTGGGCAATGTTAGAAATGTCATGAGAAACAAGAATTATGTAAAAGAATTGATGTAAGTAATTGTTTCCAAGAGAAAGGGAGACCGGAGTGTAAAAAAGCATTGTTTTTGGACGGCAATGAAGAAATGACTGTTTTGCGATTTCTCTTGCTCAGAAAGACTTAGAAAGTTGATAATTGTGGGCAATGTTAGAAATGTCATGAGAAACAAGAATTATGTAAAAGAATTGATGTAAGTCATTGTTTCCAAGAGAAAGGGAGACCGGAGTGTAAAAAAGCATTGTTTTTGGATGGCAATGAAGAAATGACTGTTTTGCGATTTCTCTTGCTCAGAAAGACTTAGAAAGTTGATAATTGTGGGCAATGTTAGAAATGTCATGAGAAACAAGAATTATGTAAAAGAATTGATGTAAGTCATTGTTTCCAAGAGAAAGGGAGACAGGAGTGTAAAAAAGCGTTGTTTTTGGACGGCAATGAAGAAATGACTATGTTTTGCGATTTCTCCTGCTCAGAAAGACTTAGAAAGTTGATAATTGTGGGCAATGTTAGAAATGTCATGAGAAACAAGAATTATGTAAAAGAATTGATGTAAGTCATTGTTTCCAAGAGAAAGGGAGACCGGAGTGTAAAAAAGCATTGTTTTTGGACGGCAATGAAGAAATGACTGTTTTGCGATTTCTCTTGCTCAGAAAGACTTAGAAAGTTGATAATTGTGGGCAATGTTAGAAATGTCATGAGAAACAAGAATTATGTAAAAGAATTGATGTAAGTCATTGTTTCCAAGAGAAAGGGAGACCGGAGTGTAAAAAAGCGTTGTTTTTGGACGGCAATGAAGAAATGACTGTTTTGCGATTTCTCTTGCTCAGAAAGACTTAGAAAGTTGATAATTGTGGGCAATGTTAGAAATGTCATGAGAAACAAGAATTATGTAAAAGAATTGATGTAAGTCATTGTTTCCAAGAGAAAGGGAGACCGGAGTGTAAAAAAGCATTGTTTTTGGACGGCAATGAAGAAATGACTGTTTTGCGATTTCTCTTGCTCAGAAAGACTTAGAAAGTTGATAATTGTGGGCAATGTTAGAAATGTCATGAGAAACAAGAATTATGTAAAAGAATTGATGTAAGTCATTGTTTCCAAGAGAAAGGGAGACAGGAGTGTAAAAAAGCGTTATTTTTGGACGGCAATGAAGAAATGACTATGTTTTGCGATTTCTCCTGCTCAGAAAGACTTAGAAAGTTGATAATTGTGGGCAATGTAAGAAATGTCACGAGAAACAAGAAATATGTAAAAGAATTGATGTAAGTCATTGTTTCCAAGAGAAAGGGAGACCGGAGTGTAAAAAAGCATTGTTTTTGGACGGCAATGAAGAAATGACTGTTTTGCGATTTCTCTTGCTCAGAAAGGCTTAGAAAGTTGATAATTGTGGGCAATGTTAGAAATGTCATGAGAAACAAGAATTATGTAAAAGAATTGATGTAAGTCATTGTTTCCAAGAGAAAGGGAGACCGGAGTGTAAAAAAGCGTTGTTTTTGGACGGCAATGAAGAAATGACTGTTTTGCGATTTCTCTTGCTCAGAAAGACTTAGAAAGTTGATAATTGTGGGCAATGTTAGAAATGTCATGAGAAACAAGAATTATGTAAAAGAATTGATGTAAGTCATTGTTTCCAAGAGAAAGGGAGACAGGAGTGTAAAAAAGCGTTGTTTTTGGACGGCAATGAAGAAATGACTATGTTTTGCGATTTCTCCTGCTCAGAAAGACTTAGAAAGTTGATAATTGTGGGCAATGTAAGAAATGTCATGAGAAACAAGAATTATGTAAAAGAATTGATGTAAGTCATTGTTTCCAAGAGAAAGGGAGACAGGAGTATAAAAAAGCGTTGTTTTTGGACGGCAATGAAGAAATGACTATGTTTTGCGATTTCTCCTGCTCAGAAAGACCTAGAAAGTTGATAATTGTGGGCAATGTTAGAAATGTCATGAGAAACAAGAATTATGTAAAAGAATTGATGTAAGTCATTGTTTCCAAGAGAAAGGGAGACCGGAGTGTAAAAAAGCGTTGTTTTTGGACGGCAATGAAGAAATGACTATGTTTTGCGATTTCTCCTGCTCAGAAAGACTTAGAAAGTTGATAATTGTGGGCAATGTTAGAAATGTCATGAGAAACGAGAATTATGTAAAAGAATTGATGTAAGTAATTGTTTCCAAGAGAAAGGGAGACCGGAGTGTAAAAAAGCATTGTTTTTGGACGGCAATGAAGAAATGACTGTTTTGCGATTTCTCTTGCTCAGAAAGACTTAGAAAGTTGATAATTGTGGGCAATGTTAGAAATGTCATGAGAAACAAGAATTATGTAAAAGAATTGATGTAAGTCATTGTTTCCAAGAGAAAGGGAGACCGGAGTGTAAAAAAGCATTGTTTTTGGATGGCAATGAAGAAATGACTGTTTTGCGATTTCTCTTGCTCAGAAAGACTTAGAAAGTTGATAATTGTGGGCAATGTTAGAAATGTCATGAGAAACAAGAATTATGTAAAAGAATTGATGTAAGTCATTGTTTCCAAGAGAAAGGGAGACAGGAGTGTAAAAAAGCGTTGTTTTTGGACGGCAATGAAGAAATGACTATGTTTTGCGATTTCTCCTGCTCAGAAAGACTTAGAAAGTTGATAATTGTGGGCAATGTTAGAAATGTCATGAGAAACAAGAATTATGTAAAAGAATTGATGTAAGTCATTGTTTCCAAGAGAAAGGGAGACCGGAGTGTAAAAAAGCATTGTTTTTGGACGGCAATGAAGAAATGACTGTTTTGCGATTTCTCTTGCTCAGAAAGACTTAGAAAGTTGATAATTGTGGGCAATGTTAGAAATGTCATGAGAAACAAGAATTATGTAAAAGAATTGATGTAAGTCATTGTTTCCAAGAGAAAGGGAGACCGGAGTGTAAAAAAGCGTTGTTTTTGGACGGCAATGAAGAAATGACTGTTTTGCGATTTCTCTTGCTCAGAAAGACTTAGAAAGTTGATAATTGTGGGCAATGTTAGAAATGTCATGAGAAACAAGAATTATGTAAAAGAATTGATGTAAGTCATTGTTTCCAAGAGAAAGGGAGACCGGAGTGTAAAAAAGCATTGTTTTTGGACGGCAATGAAGAAATGACTGTTTTGCGATTTCTCTTGCTCAGAAAGACTTAGAAAGTTGATAATTGTGGGCAATGTTAGAAATGTCATGAGAAACAAGAATTATGTAAAAGAATTGATGTAAGTCATTGTTTCCAAGAGAAAGGGAGACCGGAGTGTAAAAAAGCGTTGTTTTTGGACGGCAATGAAGAAATGACTGTTTTGCGATTTCTCTTGCTCAGAAAGACTTAGAAAGTTGATAATTGTGGGCAATGTTAGAAATGTCATGAGAAACAAGAATTATGTAAAAGAATTGATGTAAGTCATTGTTTCCAAGAGAAAGGGAGACAGGAGTGTAAAAAAGCGTTATTTTTGGACGGCAATGAAGAAATGACTATGTTTTGCGATTTCTCCTGCTCAGAAAGACTTAGAAAGTTGATAATTGTGGGCAATGTAAGAAATGTCACGAGAAACAAGAAATATGTAAAAGAATTGATGTAAGTCATTGTTTCCAAGAGAAAGGGAGACCGGAGTGTAAAAAAGCATTGTTTTTGGACGGCAATGAAGAAATGACTGTTTTGCGATTTCTCTTGCTCAGAAAGGCTTAGAAAGTTGATAATTGTGGGCAATGTTAGAAATGTCATGAGAAACAAGAATTATGTAAAAGAATTGATGTAAGTCATTGTTTCCAAGAGAAAGGGAGACCGGAGTGTAAAAAAGCGTTGTTTTTGGACGGCAATGAAGAAATGACTGTTTTGCGATTTCTCTTGCTCAGAAAGACTTAGAAAGTTGATAATTGTGGGCAATGTTAGAAATGTCATGAGAAACAAGAATTATGTAAAAGAATTGATGTAAGTCATTGTTTCCAAGAGAAAGGGAGACAGGAGTGTAAAAAAGCGTTGTTTTTGGACGGCAATGAAGAAATGACTATGTTTTGCGATTTCTCCTGCTCAGAAAGACTTAGAAAGTTGATAATTGTGGGCAATGTAAGAAATGTCATGAGAAACAAGAATTATGTAAAAGAATTGATGTAAGTCATTGTTTCCAAGAGAAAGGGAGACAGGAGTATAAAAAAGCGTTGTTTTTGGACGGCAATGAAGAAATGACTATGTTTTGCGATTTCTCCTGCTCAGAAAGACCTAGAAAGTTGATAATTGTGGGCAATGTTAGAAATGTCATGAGAAACAAGAATTATGTAAAAGAATTGATGTAAGTCATTGTTTCCAAGAGAAAGGGAGACCGGAGTGTAAAAAAGCATTGTTTTTGGACGGCAATGAAGAAATGACTGTTTTGCGATTTCTCTTGCTCAGAAAGACTTAGAAAGTTGATAATTGTGGGCAATGTTAGAAATGTCATGAGAAACAAGAATTATGTAAAAGAATTGATGTAAGTCATTGTTTCCAAGAGAAAGGGAGACCGGAGTGTAAAAAAGCGTTGTTTTTGGACGGCAATGAAGAAATGACTATGTTTTGCGATTTCTCCTGCTCAGAAAGACTTAGAAAGTTGATAATTGTGGGCAATGTTAGAAATGTCATGAGAAACAAGAATTATGTAAAAGAATTGATGTAAGTCATTGTTTCCAAGAGAAAGGGAGACCGGAGTGTAAAAAAGCGTTGTTTTTGGACGGCAATGAAGAAATGACTGTTTTGCGATTTCTCTTGCTCAGAAAGACTTAGAAAGTTGATAATTGTGGGCAATGTTAGAAATGTCATGAGAAACAAGAATTATGTAAAAGAATTGATGTAAGTCATTGTTTCCAAGAGAAAGGGAGACCGGAGTGTAAAAAAGCATTGTTTTTGGACGGCAATGAAGAAATGACTGTTTTGCGATTTCTCTTGCTCAGAAAGACTTAGAAAGTTGATAATTGTGGGCAATGTTAGAAATGTCATGAGAAACAAGAATTATGTAAAAGAATTGATGTAAGTCATTGTTTCCAAGAGAAAGGGAGACCGGAGTGTAAAAAAGCGTTGTTTTTGGACGGCAATGAAGAAATGACTGATTTGCGATTTCTCTTGCTCAGAAAGACTTAGAAAGTTGATAATTGTGGGCAATGTTAGAAATGTCATGAGAAACAAGAATTATGTAAAAGAATTGATGTAAGTCATTGTTTCCAAGAGAAAGGGAGACAGGAGTGTAAAAAAGCGTTGTTTTTGGACGGCAATGAAGAAATGACTATGTTTTGCGATTTCTCCTGCTCAGAAAGACTTAGAAAGTTGATAATTGTGGGCAATGTAAGAAATGTCATGAGAAACAAGAAATATGTAAAAGAATTGATGTAAGTCATTGTTTCCAAGAGAAAGGGAGACAGGAGTATAAAAAAGCGTTGTTTTTGGACGGCAATGAAGAAATGACTATGTTTTGCGATTTCTCCTGCTCAGAAAGACTTAGAAAGTTGATAATTGTGGGCAATGTTAGAAATGTCATGAGAAACAAGAATTATGTAAAAGAATTGATGTAAGTCATTGTTTCCAAGAGAAAGGGAGACCGGAGTGTAAAAAAGCATTGTTTTTGGACGGCAATGAAGAAATGACTGTTTTGCGATTTCTCTTGCTCAGAAAGACTTAGAAAGTTGATAATTGTGGGCAATGTTAGAAATGTCATGAGAAACAAGAATTATGTAAAAGAATTGATGTAAGTCATTGTTTCCAAGAGAAAGGGAGACCGGAGTGTAAAAAAGCGTTGTTTTTGGACGGCAATGAAGAAATGACTATGTTTTGCGATTTCTCCTGCTCAGAAAGACTTAGAAAGTTGATAATTGTGGGCAATGTTAGAAATGTCATGAGAAACAAGAATTATGTAAAAGAATTGATGTAAGTAATTGTTTCCAAGAGAAAGGGAGACCGGAGTGTAAAAAAGCATTGTTTTTGGACGGCAATGAAGAAATGACTGTTTTGCGATTTCTCTTGCTCAGAAAGACTTAGAAAGTTGATAATTGTGGGCAATGTTAGAAATGTCATGAGAAACAAGAATTATGTAAAAGAATTGATGTAAGTCATTGTTTCCAAGAGAAAGGGAGACCGGAGTGTAAAAAAGCGTTGTTTTTGGACGGCAATGAAGAAATGACTGTTTTGCGATTTCTCCTGCTCAGAAAGATTTAGAAAGTTGATAATTGTGGGCAATGTTAGAAATGTCATGAGAAACAAGAATTATGTAAAAGAATTGATGTAAGTCATTGTTTCCAAGAGAAAGGGAGACAGGAGTGTAAAAAAGCGTTGTTTTTGGACGGCAATGAAGAAATGACTATATTTTGCGATTTCTCCTGCTCAGAAAGACTTAGAAAGTTGATAATTGTGGGCAATGTAAGAAATGTCATGAGAAACAAGAATTATGTAAAAGAATTGATGTAAGTCATTGTTTCCAAGAGAAAGGGAGACAGGAGTGTAAAAAAGCGTTGTTTTTGGACGGCAATGAAGAAATGACTATGTTTTGCGATTTCTCCTGCTCAGAAAGACTTAGAAAGTTGATAATTGTGGGCAATGTTAGAAATGTCATGAGAAACAAGAATTATGTAAAAGAATTGATGTAAGTCATTGTTTCCAAGAGAAAGGGAGACAGGAGTGTAAAAAAGCGTTGTTTTTGGACGGCAATGAAGAAATTACTATGTTTTGCGATTTCTCCTGCTCAGAAAGACTTAGAAAGTTGATAATTGTGGGCAATGTAAGAAATGTCATGAGAAACAAGAATTATGTAAAAGAATTGATGTAAGTCATTGTTTCCAAGAGAAAGGGAGACAGGAGTGTAAAAAAGCGTTGTTTTTGGACGGCAATGAAGAAATGACTATGTTTTGCGATTTCTCCTGCTCAGAAAGACTTAGAAAGTTGATAATTGTGGGCAATGTTAGAAATGTCATGAGAAACAAGAATTATGTAAAAGAATTGATGTAAGTCATTGTTTCCAAGAGAAAGGGAGACAGGAGTGTAAAAAAGCGTTGTTTTTGGACGGCAATGAAGAAATGACTATGTTTTGCGATTTCTCCTGCTCAGAAAGACTTAGAAAGTTGATAATTGTGGGCAATGTTAGAAATGTCATGAGAAACAAGAATTATGTAAAAGAATTGATGTAAGTCATTGTTTCCAAGAGAAAGGGAGACCGGAGTGTAAAAAAGCATTGTTTTTGGACGGCAATGAAGAAATGACTATGTTTTGCGATTTCTCCTGCTCAGAAAGACTTAGAAAGTTGATAATTGTGGGCAATGTTAGAAATGTCATGAGAAACAAGAATTATGTAAAAGAATTGATGTAAGTCATTGTTTCCAAGAGAAAGGGAGACCGGAGTGTAAAAAAGCATTGTTTTTGGACGGCAATGAAGAAATGACTGTTTTGCGATTTCTCTTGCTCAGAAAGACTTAGAAAGTTGATAATTGTGGGCAATGTTAGAAATGTCATGAGAAACAAGAATTATGTAAAAGAATTGATGTAAGTCATTGTTTCCAAGAGAAAGGGAGACCGGAGTGTAAAAAAGCGTTGTTTTTGGACGGCAATGAAGAAATGACTATGTTTTGCGATTTCTCCTGCTCAGAAAGACTTAGAAAGTTGATAATTGTGGGCAATGTTAGAAATGTCATGAGAAACAAGAATTATGTAAAAGAAATGATGTAAGTAATTGTTTCCAAGAGAAAGGGAGACCGGAGTGTAAAAAAGCATTGTTTTTGGACGGCAATGAAGAAATGACTGTTTTGCGATTTCTCTTGCTCAGAAAGACTTAGAAAGTTGATAATTGTGGGCAATGTTAGAAATGTCATGAGAAACAAGAATTATGTAAAAGAATTGATGTAAGTCATTGTTTCAAAGAGAAAGGGAGACCGGAGTGTAAAAAAGCGTTGTTTTTGGACGGCAATGAAGAAATGAATGTTTTGCGATTTCTCCTGCTCAGAAAGATTTAGAAAGTTGATAATTGTGGGCAATGTTAGAAATGTCATGAGAAACAAGAATTATGTAAAAGAATTGATGTAAGTCATTGTTTCCAAGAGAAAGGGAGACCGGAGTGTAAAAAAGCGTTGTTTTTGGACGGCAATGAAGAAATGACTATGTTTTGCGATTTCTCCTGCTCAGAAAGACTTAGAAAGTTGATAATTGTGGGCAATGTAAGAAATGTCATGAGAAACAAGAATTATATAAAAGAATTGATGTAAGTCATTGTTTCCAAGAGAAAGGGAGACAGGAGTGTAAAAAAGCGTTGTTTTTGGACGGCAATGAAGAAATGACTATGTTTTGCGATTTCTCCTGCTCAGAAAGACTTAGAAAGTTGATAATTGTGGGCAATGTTAGAAATGTCATGAGAAACAAGAATTATGTAAAAGAATTGATGTAAGTCATTGTTTCCAAGAGAAAGGGAGACCGGAGTGTAAAAAAGCATTGTTTTTGGACGGCAATGAAGAAATGACTGTTTTGCGATTTCTCTTGCTCAGAAAGACTTAGAAAGTTGATAATTGTGGGCAATGTTAGAAATGTCATGAGAAACAAGAATTATGTAAAAGAATTGATGTAAGTCATTGTTTCCAAGAGAAAGGGAGACAGGAGTGTAAAAAAGCGTTGTTTTTGGACGGCAATGAAGAAATGACTATGTTTTGCGATTTCTCCTGCTCAGAAAGACTTAGAAAGTTGATAATTGTGGGCAATGTAAGAAATGTCATGAGAAACAAGAATTATGTAAAAGAATTGATGTAAGTCATTGTTTCCAAGAGAAAGGGAGACAGGAGTGTAAAAAAGAGTTGTTTTTGGACGGCAATGAAGAAATTACTATGTTTTGCGATTTCTCCTGCTCAGAAAGACTTAGAAAGTTGATAATTGTGGGCAATGTTAGAAATGTCATGAGAAACAAGAATTATGTAAAAGAATTGATGTAAGTCATTGTTTCCAAGAGAAAGGGAGACCGGAGTGTAAAAAAGCGTTGTTTTTGGACGGCAATGAAGAAATGACTATGTTTTGCGATTTCTCCTGCTCAGAAAGACTTAGAAAGTTGATAATTGTGGGCAATGTTAGAAATGTCATGAGAAACAAGAATTATGTAAAAGAATTGATGTAAGTCATTGTTTCCAAGAGAAAGGGAGACAGGAGTGTAAAAAAGAGTTGTTTTTGGACGGCAATGAAGAAATTACTATGTTTTGCGATTTCTCCTGCTCAGAAAGACTTAGAAAGTTGATAATTGTGGGCAATGTTAGAAATGTCATGAGAAACAAGAATTATGTAAAAGAATTGATGTAAGTCATTGTTTCCAAGAGAAAGGGAGACCGGAGTGTAAAAAAGCGTTGTTTTTGGACGGCAATGAAGAAATGACTATGTTTTGCGATTTCTCCTGCTCAGAAAGACTTAGAAAGTTGATAATTGTGGGCAATGTAAGAAATGTCATGAGAAACAAGAATTATGTAAAAGAATTGATGTAAGTCATTGTTTCCAAGAGAAAGGGAGACAGGAAGGTAAAAAAGCGTTGTTTTTGGACGGCAATGAAGAAATGACTATGTTTTGCGATTTCTCCTGCTCAGAAAGACTTAGAAAGTTGATAATTGTGGGCAATGTTAGAAATGTCATGAGAAACAAGAATTATGTAAAAGAATTGATGTAAGTCATTGTTTCCAAGAGAAAGGCAGACAGGAGTGTAAAAAAGCGTTGTTTTTGGACGGCAATGAAGAAATGACTATGTTTTGCGATTTCTCCTGCTCAGAAAGACTTAGAAAGTTGATAATTGTGGGCAATGTTAGAAATGTCATGAGAAACAAGAATTATGTAAAAGAATTGATGTAAGTCATTGTTTCCAAGAGAAAGGGAGACCGGAGTGTAAAAAAGCATTGTTTTTGGACGGCAATGAAGAAATGACTGTTTTGCGATTTCTCTTGCTCAGAAAGACTTAGAAAGTTGATAATTGTGGGCAATGTTAGAAATGTCATGAGAAACAAGAATTATGTAAAAGAATTGATGTAAGTCATTGTTTCCAAGAGAAAGGGAGACCGGAGTGTAAAAAAGCGTTGTTTTTGGACGGCAATGAAGAAATGACTATGTTTTGCGATTTCTCCTGCTCAGAAAGACTTAGAAAGTTGATAATTGTGGGCAATGTTAGAAATGTCATGAGAAACAAGAATTATGTAAAAGAATTGATGTAAGTAATTGTTTCCAAGAGAAAGGGAGACCGGAGTGTAAAAAAGCATTGTTTTTGGACGGCAATGAAGAAATGACTGTTTTGCGATTTCTCTTGCTCAGAAAGACTTAGAAAGTTGATAATTGTGGGCAATGTTAGAAATGTCATGAGAAACAAGAATTATGTAAAAGAATTGATGTAAGTCATTGTTTCAAAGAGAAAGGGAGACCGGAGTGTAAAAAAGCGTTGTTTTTGGACGGCAATGAAGAAATGAATGTTTTGCGATTTCTCCTGCTCAGAAAGATTTAGAAAGTTGATAATTGTGGGCAATGTTAGAAATGTCATGAGAAACAAGAATTATGTAAAAGAATTGATGTAAGTCATTGTTTCCAAGAGAAAGGGAGACCGGAGTGTAAAAAAGCGTTGTTTTTGGACGGCAATGAAGAAATGACTATGTTTTGCGATTTCTCCTGCTCAGAAAGACTTAGAAAGTTGATAATTGTGGGCAATGTAAGAAATGTCATGAGAAACAAGAATTATATAAAAGAATTGATGTAAGTCATTGTTTCCAAGAGAAAGGGAGACAGGAGTGTAAAAAAGCGTTGTTTTTGGACGGCAATGAAGAAATGACTATGTTTTGCGATTTCTCCTGCTCAGAAAGACTTAGAAAGTTGATAATTGTGGGCAATGTTAGAAATGTCATGAGAAACAAGAATTATGTAAAAGAATTGATGTAAGTCATTGTTTCCAAGAGAAAGGGAGACCGGAGTGTAAAAAAGCATTGTTTTTGGACGGCAATGAAGAAATGACTGTTTTGCGATTTCTCTTGCTCAGAAAGACTTAGAAAGTTGATAATTGTGGGCAATGTTAGAAATGTCATGAGAAACAAGAATTATGTAAAAGAATTGATGTAAGTCATTGTTTCCAAGAGAAAGGGAGACAGGAGTGTAAAAAAGCGTTGTTTTTGGACGGCAATGAAGAAATGACTATGTTTGCGATTTCTCCTGCTCAGAAAGACTTAGAAAGTTGATAATTGTGGGCAATGTAAGAAATGTCATGAGAAACAAGAATTATGTAAAAGAATTGATGTAAGTCATTGTTTCCAAGAGAAAGGGAGACAGGAGTGTAAAAAAGAGTTGTTTTTGGACGGCAATGAAGAAATTACTATGTTTTGCGATTTCTCCTGCTCAGAAAGACTTAGAAAGTTGATAATTGTGGGCAATGTTAGAAATGTCATGAGAAACAAGAATTATGTAAAAGAATTGATGTAAGTCATTGTTTCCAAGAGAAAGGGAGACCGGAGTGTAAAAAAGCGTTGTTTTTGGACGGCAATGAAGAAATGACTATGTTTTGCGATTTCTCCTGCTCAGAAAGACTTAGAAAGTTGATAATTGTGGGCAATGTTAGAAATGTCATGAGAAACAAGAATTATGTAAAAGAATTGATGTAAGTCATTGTTTCCAAGAGAAAGGGAGACAGGAGTGTAAAAAAGAGTTGTTTTTGGACGGCAATGAAGAAATTACTATGTTTTGCGATTTCTCCTGCTCAGAAAGACTTAGAAAGTTGATAATTGTGGGCAATGTTAGAAATGTCATGAGAAACAAGAATTATGTAAAAGAATTGATGTAAGTCATTGTTTCCAAGAGAAAGGGAGACCGGAGTGTAAAAAAGCGTTGTTTTTGGACGGCAATGAAGAAATGACTATGTTTTGCGATTTCTCCTGCTCAGAAAGACTTAGAAAGTTGATAATTGTGGGCAATGTAAGAAATGTCATGAGAAACAAGAATTATGTAAAAGAATTGATGTAAGTCATTGTTTCCAAGAGAAAGGGAGACAGGAAGGTAAAAAAGCGTTGTTTTTGGACGGCAATGAAGAAATGACTATGTTTTGCGATTTCTCCTGCTCAGAAAGACTTAGAAAGTTGATAATTGTGGGCAATGTTAGAAATGTCATGAGAAACAAGAATTATGTAAAAGAATTGATGTAAGTCATTGTTTCCAAGAGAAAGGCAGACAGGAGTGTAAAAAAGCGTTGTTTTTGGACGGCAATGAAGAAATGACTATGTTTTGCGATTTCTCCTGCTCAGAAAGACTTAGAAAGTTGATAATTGTGGGCAATGTTAGAAATGTCATGAGAAACAAGAATTATGTAAAAGAATTGATGTAAGTCATTGTTTCCAAGAGAAAGGGAGACCGGAGTGTAAAAAAGCATTGTTTTTGGACGGCAATGAAGAAATGACTGTTTTGCGATTTCTCTTGCTCAGAAAGACTTAGAAAGTTGATAATTGTGGGCAATGTTAGAAATGTCATGAGAAACAAGAATTATGTAAAAGAATTGATGTAAGTCATTGTTTCCAAGAGAAAGGGAGACCGGAGTGTAAAAAAGCGTTGTTTTTGGACGGCAATGAAGAAATGACTATGTTTTGCGATTTCTCCTGCTCAGAAAGACTTAGAAAGTTGATAATTGTGGGCAATGTTAGAAATGTCATGAGAAACAAGAATTATGTAAAAGAATTGATGTAAGTAATTGTTTCCAAGAGAAAGGGAGACCGGAGTGTAAAAAAGCATTGTTTTTGGACGGCAATGAAGAAATGACTGTTTTGCGATTTCTCTTGCTCAGAAAGACTTAGAAAGTTGATAATTGTGGGCAATGTTAGAAATGTCATGAGAAACAAGAATTATGTAAAAGAATTGATGTAAGTCATTGTTTCCAAGAGAAAGGGAGACCGGAGTGTAAAAAAGCGTTGTTTTTGGACGGCAATGAAGAAATGACTGTTTTGCGATTTCTCCTGCTCAGAAAGATTTAGAAAGTTGATAATTGTGGGCAATGTTAGAAATGTCATGAGAAACAAGAATTATGTAAAAGAATTGATGTAAGTCATTGTTTCCAAGAGAAAGGCAGACAGGAGTGTAAAAAAGCGTTGTTTTTGGACGGCAATGAAGAAATGACTATGTTTTGCGATTTCTCCTGCTCAGAAAGACTTAGAAAGTTGATAATTGTGGGCAATGTTAGAAATGTCATGAGAAACAAGAATTATGTAAAAGAATTGATGTAAGTCATTGTTTCCAAGAGAAAGGGAGACCGGAGTGTAAAAAAGCATTGTTTTTGGACGGCAATGAAGAAATGACTGTTTTGCGATTTCTCTTGCTCAGAAAGACTTAGAAAGTTGATAATTGTGGGCAATGTTAGAAATGTCATGAGAAACAAGAATTATGTAAAAGAATTGATGTAAGTCATTGTTTCCAAGAGAAAGGGAGACCGGAGTGTAAAAAAGCGTTGTTTTTGGACGGCAATGAAGAAATGACTGTTTTGCGATTTCTCTTGCTCAGAAAGACTTAGAAAGTTGATAATTGTGGCAATGTTAGAAATGTCATGAGAAACAAGAATTATGTAAAAGAATTGATGTAAGTCATTGTTTCCAAGAGAAAGGGAGACAGGAGTGTAAAAAAGCGTTGTTTTTGGACGGCAATGAAGAAATGACTATGTTTTGCGATTTCTCCTGCTCAGAAAGACTTAGAAAGTTGATAATTGTGGGCAATGTTAGAAATGTCATGAGAAACAAGAATTATGTAAAAGAATTGATGTAAGTAATTGTTTCCAAGAGAAAGGGAGACCGGAGTGTAAAAAAGCATTGTTTTTGGACGGCAATGAAGAAATGACTGTTTTGCGATTTCTCTTGCTCAGAAAGACTTAGAAAGTTGATAATTGTGGGCAATGTTAGAAATGTCATGAGAAACAAGAATTATGTAAAAGAATTGATGTAAGTCATTGTTTCCAAGAGAAAGGGAAGACCGGAGTGTAAAAAAGCGTTGTTTTTGGACGGCAATGAAGAAATGACTGTTTTGCGATTTCTCCTGCTCAGAAAGATTTAGAAAGTTGATAATTGTGGGCAATGTTAGAAATGTCATGAGAAACAAGAATTATGTAAAAGAATTGATGTAAGTCATTGTTTCCAAGAGAAAGGCAGACAGGAGTGTAAAAAAGCGTTGTTTTTGGACGGCAATGAAGAAATGACTATGTTTTGCGATTTCTCCTGCTCAGAAAGACTTAGAAAGTTGATAATTGTGGGCAATGTTAGAAATGTCATGAGAAACAAGAATTATGTAAAAGAATTGATGTAAGTCATTGTTTCCAAGAGAAAGGGAGACCGGAGTGTAAAAA
>NW_027447864.1:0-22392 GCF_038048845.1 Mixophyes fleayi | reverse complement strand
TTTCGTGCAGAGAGATATGACAAATCTGCTGTAATTATTAGGATTGAGGTGTTGTCATGTATCATGTGGCCCCTTTGGTAAATGATTGGAGCTGCAATGCTATTATCACCAGCAGGTTATTGGTTAGTATTTCCACAGCTATTCTGCACTGCTGTAAGATAGAATCTTCGTTACAATGCAGCTAAACGCATGGGAATTATCAGTATCCACAATGTGAATCATCTGTGCTGAATCAGTGTTGGTGCATCCTCCCCAGAATTGCTGGATAAGCCACTTAGCAGTATTGATGTTCACTCTCTCCACCTGTCATGTAGCCAGGTTTGGTGTTAATAATGTATTGGGGCTTTTCAGGTATAGAGGAAAAGGCAGGTTCCCCTCCACCCCCACTGCATACCTCTTTATTCTCCACAACGTACCAGGATGGCTCCCAGCAGACACCACGAGGTCTGATTCACCGGAAGAGAAGACAGTAATGGCGTTCTGCCACTTCCGGTTCTACTCCACCGACACCACGCAGCTCCCAGATCATATGAATGGCTCCCAGGCAGAAATCCCGGCGTCTATGCACCTCGCATGGGGGACCAGGCTCTCTCCTCTGAGATCTCCCCTCAGCCGTCAGTCCCTCTTAGCCGCGTCTCCTCTCAGCTCTCCAGGGCAATCTCCGCTGTCCCGCCTCAGCCGCTGAAGCGCTTGTCAGGTGAGCGCTTTTCCCCACACAGGATTTGGGGCTTACCTGTGTGATTGGGGTTCACTCAATCCGCCACTAAAGTGAGTTTTCCACTCTTTCTGTGCGGAGCTCCGTGCAGATGCGGCCGTCTCGCTCGGCTTCCAAGCCACGCCCCCCTTTATGTTTTTTTTAAATATAAGAATGAACAATGGAACACACACAAACTCACACACATCCCAAGTACGAAGCAAGATAACAAGTCAGGTAAAGAAGGTAACGAAACGTTCAGCTTCCTAGAACCTTGTGTGGAGAGCTCTGATTGGAGGGCTGATCACTCAGTCACTCAACGCATCTGGGCTGAGCAGCATTTACATTGTACTGCCTCCACCAGCCAGGTCCTGATAATCCAATAGGCTGACTAGGCGGCAGTCTCGGGCGCAAGGCTTTTGGGGGGTGCAAAATTGCGACAGGGAGAGGTATAAGCTGAAACTTATCTTAAACTATAAATAGTCGTTTTCCCTAAGTAAAAAAAACCAAAACATGAAAGATAAAACGTAGTAAGGATTTAATATTCCCATGGTAAAGGCTAAAGACATCCTTGGGCGGGTGTTTGAGGATAAGCGAGCAGGAGAGACGAGTAGTAGATAAAAGCAGCGTGACAGCCCCTCCCCCAGAGGAGAGTTTCAAAACACAGGAGCATAAACATTGGTGGGGGGTGAAGGAAGCTGAATTAAAAAGTGTTTTTACCTAGAGAATATTAGCCTGGTGCGGAAGACGAGGGACCACTACAAGCATTTTAGCTTAGGGCAGCCTGAACCCTTAATCAGGCCATACCACCAGCACCCAAAGGTGCCAAAGAACCAATCACCTGCTGCTCTGCACCTTGGGTAAGGAGGGGGGGTTACAGTATAACTTTACTTGTAGGCAGTGTTCTTCTTTAGCCAATCAGAAACATTCTTACTACAGCTTAGCAAATAAACAAATAAATATTACTCACATAATAGAACCTGGCATTTACTTAGAATATAGCGAGTTCTGAAAGTATTTTTAGGACACTTTTCTGCAGTGGGGATGACTCTCTGACCAGGGGACATGATATTTACAACAATGCTTTTTCTGTTTCGATTAGTGGGTTTGGATTTAAAACTGTGAACTAACTCAAAGTATAGTCATCTATACATTAAACAGTCCCTCTCCCTGCTGTGCATTACCTCACAAAAATATACTAACTAAAAATATACTCTGAATATTTACATTATCCATGACAAACCCACTCCAGGCTTCCGTCATAAAGACGGATCATACAAGAATGGCCACTTCCATCCTCTAAAAACTACATTTGAAGCTAAACTATTGCATAAAAATAGGATGTTTTAGCTACTGTAAGAATCTAGAGACCGCTGACACACAACCACAGGGTACATATATCTTTACTATAATAAAATCATTGATCATCAAACTCATGGTTTAGATCAGTGTTGGCTAACCTGTGACACCAAGCTGTTGTGAAACTACAAGTCCCAGCATACCCTTCCAGCAATAAGCGGCTATATATTGGCAAAGCATGCTGGGACTTGTAGTTTCACAAACACCAGGAGTGTCACAGGTTAGCCAACACTGGTATAGATTGTAGTGTCCCTTTAAAGTCCACCAGTGGTCTACAAGGAGTAGAGCAGATATCTTGTATGCTGAACTAGTAGTCACAAGAATGCAGCTTATTAATTAATCTCAAGATGGCTGCCCCCACACGGTATACATGTGCAGAATGAAAAGTTAAAAAAACACTTATGCTGTTTGATACCAGTAAAGGTGTAATAATAATGATGATGATGATAATATGAACTGTCCATTATAATGCAATGCCATGTCCACCTCAAGAATATTACATTGAGACCTCCAGGATAAATTTTTATTCAGAAGGATTTCTGAAGGTTTTACCACAGATGGTGGGATTATGCCTTGTAGGCCTGGAATAGTCTACAAAAGTGGTTCCCAAACTGTGCACCTAGGCTCCCTGGGGTGCCTCGACCAGGTCCAGTGGTAAGCAAGGCAGGGGACTACTTGGTAATAATTTTGGCTTAGGGGTGCCTTGAAAACATTTTGGAGACCCTAAGGGTGCCTTGAACTGAAAAAGTTTGGAATCCACTGGTCTACAACATACACACATGGTGTCATAATAAAGTTCAACCACTAGGTGGCAGTATTTATTTACAAAGCTTTGATGACTGGGGCGCAATGGTTAAGTTAATGATGGGAACGCACAGCAGTCTCCGGTGTCCCTTCATATTGGGTGTGAAAGGAGCGATGTCGTATGAAGGGTGAAAACTATTCGTCTTATAATGCTGTTGGTCCGATTTCTAAACCAGTCACTTGAAACAGGGACTAGTGACTTTCTTGGATCTTCATTGAGACTTCTTCTTAGGGCTCCGACTTTTCATCATGACGTAAGTCACAAAGATACCTAAAGGAACAGACGGACACATATCAGAAAAGGACATGTATGCTGTATTCCCTAAGCAGGGCTGGCCTTTGCAAATGCGGGTCCCTGTGAAATGTCCATTATAGGGCAGCAGGGTGGCTCAGTGGTTAGCACTTCTGCCTCTCAGCACTGGGGTTATGAGTTCGATTCCCGACCATGGCCTTTTTTGTGGAATTAGTGGCGCTATATAAATAAACAACGATGATGATAGGACCCCCTCTATCCCAGAGTGGGGGCATGGCTTTTGCCACAAGGGGTGTGTCAAGATACAGAGAGGTGTGGCTGGTGCCTGACAAGCTCTGCCAGCTCTCAATCCCTCTCCACTCTCTCGTTACCGATCCAAATAATTCTGCCACACAGGGGTGGTGATCTCGCGGACCAATAGGAAGCTGCCAGCTCTCTGCTTGTGGCTTATTGGTCTGCATGGTAATACCCGCAGAGGCGGAAAATCGGTGTGGTGTGGCCCAACTATAGCAGCTGGGGGGGGTGGGGCCAGGCCGCCTGCCACCGTGGGGGCCCAGGTTCCTGGTAACTTCAAACAACAGCCTGCCATTTATTGGCATTATAAAGATTTTTCCCATTTCCCCAAAATATGACTCACCCATGAGGAGAAGCAGAATGAGGGCAGCCAGTAAGGGTAGCAGCACGGCGTACTCTCTCGGCAGGAAGAAGGAATGAATGACATGGTCACTGTCAATGAACGGCTGGAAGCAAATAAGAGTTTCTATTAATAATAGACACAGATTTTCTTTGTAAACGGTCACAGAATACAGCTCGTTCTGTTGTCATTATCTATATACTGAACACAGTATACACAGGAGAGGTGTGAAAGTAAGGTCAGATACTAGCATGGTGGTCAATGGATCGAATTGGTTGGCTGCTGTGGCTCGTCCAATCAGCTTCATGGACAACCATTCAATACCAACATTAGTGGTCAAGGGAACAGCTAAGCAATCTGAGATGCTTAAAAATATACAGCTAATAACAGCAAGAATAATGATAGTGTACATATTATTGAGTGACTATAACTGATTTGTCTACTATTTAAGAATCGTGCAGAAGGGGAGTAGGAGATGCGGTGGTAGTCATTATTACAGTATTGCAACGTTCATGTCGCTCCTAGTCTTGTCGGAATTATGTCATTCGCACACTCGTACCCCACCCAGGAGATGCACATAATTGTGTTTTTATCTTTGCATCTCACGTCCTGAGCCCGAGTGGAAGCTGAATGCAAAAAAACATTTATTGTGCATATGAGATGGGCATTTACACCACCACCGAGTCAACACAAAAAGACATTGTTGCAACACCCACATTAACGGGAACCCTTCTGATCCCCTATACCCACACCTGAGAGTTAGATAGGACAGAGGAGAGCACAAGAGAGGAGGTGCATTAAAACTATAAAACACAGAATAAGTGACATCATCAGTGGGATAAAATGGGAGTAAAAGGTCAGATCCAATGTTTAGGTACAGTTGTTAAATGACAACTTGTGACAGATTTGACCATACATATTGTAGGACAGCCTGACACATATTCAGTTGTTCTGCAATTAGGCCAAACAACCGCCAGTCACATGGAACCTCCTTATTAAAGCCGGACGATAACACCATCCCTGTACCAATGTGTGTCATGAGCTATCTGAATTTTCCATTCTGATTCCATGTGGATTGGCTGTTGATTAGGCACGATGCGGTCATACATGTGACACTAAATTAGAGATGGGCGGGTCCGGTTCTCCGAGAACCGAACCCACCCGAACTTTGGGTATCCGAGTACCGAGCTGAGCAGCTCGGTACTCTCCCGCCCATTCCGAATCCAAATCGAGGCCGAACGTCATTGTGACGTCGTCGGATCTCGGGACTCGGTTCTCGCGATACTTCAACTTTATAAATACACGCCTCCACAGCAATCCATCGCCATTTGACAGAGGGAGAGAGCAGGGTGTAGTCATAGGCTAATTAGAGCAGGGACAGAGAATACCATATTGTTCTTGCAATTGCTCTAACCAAAATCGCTAGTGCAGAGAGGAGGATAGAGGTTTATTATTTTTTCTTCATATTTGGCACTCCCCAGCGCTTTTGGGGTGTCCCCCATAATTGTGCATTAATATTTCTGGCTGTCAAAAGTCATATCTGTCAGCAGTATCTACTCAATAATTTGTAGCACTCCTCAGTGTTTTTGGGGTGTCCTCCCTAATTGTGCATTAATATTTCTGGCTGTCAAAAGTCATATCTGTCAGCAGTATCTACTCAATAATTTTTAGCACTCCTCAGTGTTTTTGGGGTGTCCTCCCTAATTGTGCATTAATATTTCTGGCTGTCAAAAGTCATATCTGTCAGCAGTATCTACTCAATAATTTGTTGCACACCTCAGTGTTTTTGGGGTGTCCCCCATAATTGTGCATTAATATTTCTGGCTGTCAAAAGTCATATCTGTCAGCAGTATCTACTCAATAATTTTTAGCACTCCTCAGTGTTTTTGGGGTGTCCTCCCTAATTGTGCATTAATATTTCTGGCTGTCAAAAGTCATATCTGTCAGCAGTATCTACTCAATAATTTGTTGCACACCTCAGTGTTTTTGGGGTGTCCCCCATAATTGTGCATTAATATTTCTGGCTGTCAAAAGTCATATCTGTCAGCAGTATCTACTCAATAATTTGTTGCACACCTCAGTGTTTTTGGGGTGTCCCCCATAATTGTGCATTAATATTTCTGGCTGTCAAAAGTCATATCTGTCAGCAGTATCTACTCAATAATTTTTAGCACTCCTCAGTGTTTTTGGGGTGTCCTCCCTAATTGTGCATTAATATTTCTGGCTGTCAAAAGTCATATCTGTCAGCAGTATCTACTCAATAATTTGTAGCACACCTCAGTGTTTTTGGGGTGTCCCCCATAATTGTGCATTAATATTTCTGGCTGTCAAAAGTCATATCTGTCAGCAGTATCTACTCAATAATTTGTAGCACACCTCAGTGTTTTTGGGGTGTCCCCCATAATTGTGCATTAATATTTCTGGCTGTCAAAAGTCATATCTGTCAGCAGTATCTACTCAATAATTTGTAGCACACCTCAGTGTTTTTGGGGTGTCCCCCATAATTGTGCATTAATATTTCTGGCTGTCAAAAGTCATATCTGTCAGCAGTATCTACTAAATAATTTTTAGCACTCCTCAGTGCTTTTGGGGTGTCCTCCCTAATTGTGCATTAATATTTCTGGCTGTCAAAAGTCATATCTGTCAGCAGTATCTACTAAATAATTATTAGCACTCCTCAGTGCTTTTGGGGTGTCCTCCCTAATTGTGCATTAATATTTCTGGCTGTCAAAAGTCATAACTGTCAGCAGTATCTACTAAATAATTTTTAGCACTCCCCAGTGGTTTGCGCTCAGAATGGATTCAAAGCAGTCCACATATGATCTGAATGAGCAACCAGATTCTGTCACCAGTCCTGATGTTAGTGTTCCCAGTACGTCATCTGGCCAAGGCGATGTCAAACAACAGAGTGTTTTCAAATTAGTGCAAAAAACAAAAAACAAAAAAAAATTTACTGTATTGAAGCGAAAAAGAAGTGTAACTGAGCAAAAGTTACGTGACGATAAAAAAAAAATTGCAAGCATGCCATTCTACACACGCAGTGGCAAAGAGAGAATGAGGCCTTCACCTTTGGCTATTAGTGGCAGATCCCAAAAAGTTACCCAGCCTACAATTGGTGCACAACTACTGTTACGCGTCAAAGCCGAGCTGCAAGATAACAGTGAGGCATTACAGGAGAATATTTGCTCTGATTCACAAATGACAACAATCCCTGTGGAGAGTCCATCCAACAGTGGGATGTCTAATCGTGAGCATTCTGCTGATGTGTGCCTTAATAGCCCGAGTGTAGCTGGTGATACCCAAATTGAGGATGCCACTTTGGAATTAGAAGAGGATGAGGGGGAGATTTGTGTATGCGACGAGGGCGCTAATGATGATGTTGATGATTATGATGCAGACAGATACCAAATTGCCTTTCTCAATTTCTATTTATATTCTAGATTATATAACGGCTGAATAGTTTTCTATTTTACTCCTAGTGGAGAGAGGATCTGATGCAGACAGATACCAAACTGCCTTTGTCCATTTCAATTTATATTGTACAGTATATAACGGCTGAATTTATTAGTATTTTATACAAGTGGAGGGTGGCCTAGAGAGACAGAAACCAAACTGGCTTTCTCCATGTCAATTAATATTGTACAGTCTATAATGGCTGAATTTTTTGTTTTCTTAAAAAAGTGGAGGGGGGCCTATAGAGACAGAAAGCAAACTGTCTTTTTCCATTTCTTTACATATTTAACTATAAGTGTAGGGTGTAATATACATCCAAAGACGATGGCTGCATTGCCAATATGCATAGATGGAGAGGAAGACAATCTGTTTTGTGTGTAGAATAAATGAAGGCCTACCAACGAAGAATTAAACAGTTTTTTTGGATGATTTATTACCTCAACAATTAGATTACTTATCTCTAAAACAGTTGGAGCACTAAATTGGGTTATTTTAGGCACAAAAACATGTATTTTCCAACAAAATAGCAAAACAAAACCAAACAAAACCAAAACCAAAACCAAAACCCGCAATGGCGGTTTTGCAAAACCAAAACCAAAACCAAAACACGACGGTAATCCAGATCCAAAACCGAATCCAAAACCAAAACACGGGGGTCAGTGACCATCTCTACACTAAATGCATAATTTGACTGACACTGATCTAATTGGGCAGTATTATCTGTATTAATATATGGCCAGCTTTATAGGCTGGACTGAGAAACTCCTTGAGGCACTGAATGGAAAATAAAAACCCTGAGTACAGTATGCGACCTGACAATTCCCAGTTATGCTGATAAATAAGAGTATATCTGTGAACAGTGTAATTATTCATACCTTACATAATATACATCACACAGTACAGTATTATCTAGATGTTTATTATTACAGGCCAATGGCAGACACCCTGTGGCTCTCTGGAACTAAAAGTCTCAGCAAGCCCATACTACCAACCTAAACCTATATAACAGCCATAGATAGCATGGATCACGTCGGCTGCTGTGAAACTACAACTCCCAGAATGCCTTTGGTTAGCAGAGCATGCTGACACCACAACAGCTGCTACCAAGGCATGCTGGGACTTGTAGTTCCAGGGAGCCCACATCTGTTGCAGGTGCTGGACGAGCGCTGCGCACTCTGACATACCAGGCAGATGACCCACACTGTGTAATACCCGAACAGGAGGCTGCTGAACGCCACCAGCCCGGCCCCCGCCAGACGGTCACTTCCTGTCGCCTGCAACAAAACACACATTAGCCTGAATAGCCGCAGAGCAGAGAATCTCCATCATCTAATTACACAGTCTGTGATCTCCAGCTCACCATGACACCACGTCGTCCTGTTTCCGGATTACTTCACTGACCAATCATCAGCCGCGGTCTGCGCGATGCATGGAGGGAGTTGTAGTTCTGACATGTACACGTGACTGGAGCTGGTTGGAGGCGGAGCAATGTGGTGCTCCCCCTGCTGGTAGCTCAGTGTAACTGTATTACACGCTGAAGAGTGTACTTGTTTTCTATTAACTCCCTGTAGAGTTAAAAGGTTTATGCATCAGTAAAATGCAGTGCAACTAAATATGGATCACTGCAAATTGCAGTGCTGCATGTACATGCACCGCTGGAATGCATCATGCTGGGGCTACTCTGGGACCCCTGGCAAAGTAACCCCTGTGCAGCAAACTTTTTTTTTATATTTTCCTGCAGCTCAGGGGCAAACGCAGGATTTGTAGAGGGGGGTTTCCACACCGCGCCACCAGTGGGCGTGACCAGCATGCATGGGGGCGTTGCTATAATATTAGACAGTGCTTGGCTGCGCTCCAACTCTTCCTATACCTATAATATACATGGGTAATGCTGCGTGCACTACTGTTAGGTGCACACAGCCAGGCACGGGCTGGCAAATCTCAGCCCGGGGGGTGCACAGGGGGGCGCACAGGCGGCCGCATCACATGATGATGTTGCCGCATCGCCTGTCATGTGATGCGGCCGCCTGTGCGCTGACGCGGCCGCATCGCTTGTTTTGTGATGCGGCCGCAGGTAATATGCACGTTTTCATCCACAGGGTGGGCGGCCTGAACAGGGGTCAGACTGAGCGGCCCGATGCCCCTCTGCCCCACGGCGCAGCCCTCCCCTGCACACAGCTCTCCCTTTTCAAGCAGAGCCGTGTGAAGCGGGGACAGGGTCCAGCCACCTGAATTATACAGTGCCCCAGGCTTGAAGGGGGGTTTCCAGGCATTAGATAATAGGTAGTGTATTCCAGGTGACAGGCAGGTAGTGTATTCCAGGTGACAGGCAGGTAGTGTATTCCAGGTGACAGGCAGGTAGTGTACTCCAGGTGACAGGCAGGTAGTGTACTCCAGGTGACAGGCAGGTAGTGTATTCCAGGTGACAGGCAGGTAGTGTATTCCAGGTGACAGGCAGGTAGTGTATTCCAGGTGACAGGCAGGTAGTGTATTCCAGGTGACAGGCAGGTAGTGTACTCCAGGTGACAGGCAGGTAGTGTATTCCAGGTGACAGGCAGGTAGTGTATTCCAGGTGACAGGCAGGTAGTGTACTCCAGGTGACAGGCAGGTAGTGTATTCCAGGTGACAGGCAGGTAGTGTATTCCAGGTGACAGGCAGGTAGTGTATTCCAGGTGACAGGCAGGTAGTGTATTCCAGGTGACAGGCAGGTAGTGTACTCCAGGTGACAGGCAGGTAGTGTATTCCAGGTGACAGGCAGGTAGTGTACTCCAGGTGACAGGCAGGTAGTGTATTCCAGGTGACAGGCAGGTAGTGTATTCCAGGTGACAGGCAGGTAGTGTATTCCAGGTGACAGGCAGGTAGTGTATTCCAGGTGACAGGCAGGTAGTGTACTCCAGGTGACAGGCAGGTAGCATACTCCAGGTGACAGGCAAGTAGCGTACTCCAGGTGACAGGCAGGTAGTGTATTCCAGGTGACAGGCAGGTAGTGTACTCCAGGTGACAGGCAGGTAGTGTACTCCAGGTGACAGGCAGGTAGTGTACTCCAGGTGACAGGCAGGTAGTGTATTCCAGGTGACAGGCAGGTAGTGTACTCCAGGTGACAGGCAGGTAGTGTACTCCAGGTGACAGGCAGGTAGTGTATTCCAGGTGACAGGCAGGTAGTGTACTCCAGGTGACAGGCAGGTAGTGTACTCCAGGTGACAGGCAGGTAACGTACTCCAGGTGACAGGCAGGTAGCGTATTCCAGGTGACAGGCAGGTAGCGTATTCCAGGTGACAGGCAGGTAGTGTATTCCAGGTGACAGGCAGGTAGTGTACTCCAGGTGACAGGCAGGTAGCGTACTCCAGGTGACAGGCAGGTAGTGTATTCCAGGTGACAGGCAGGTAGCGTACTCCAGATGACAGGCAGGTAGTGTACTCCAGGTGACAGGCAGGTAGTGTATTCCAGGTGACAGGCAGGTAGTGTACTCCAGGTGACAGGCAGGTAGTGTATTCCAGGTGACAGGCAGGTAGTGTACTCCAGGTGACAGGCAGGTAGCGTACTCCAGGTGACAGGCAGGTAGTGTATTCCAGGTGACAGGCAGGTAGCGTACTCCAGATGACAGGCAGGTAGCGTATTCCAGGTGACAGGCAGGTAGCGTATTCCAGGTGACAGGCAGGTAGCATACTCCAGGTGACAGGCAGGTAGCGTACTCCAGGTGACAGGCAAGTAGCGTACTCCAGGTGACAGGCAGGTAGTGTATTCCAGGTGACAGGCAGGTAGTGTACTCCAGGTGACAGGCAGGTAGCATACTCCAGGTGACAGGCAGGTAGCGTACTCCAGGTGACAGGCAGGTAGTGTATTCCAGGTGACAGGCAGGTAGTGTACTCCAGGTGACAGGCAGGTAGTGTACTCCAGGTGACAGGCAGGTAGTGTACTCCAGGTGACAGGCAGGTAACGTACTCCAGGTGACAGGCAGGTAGCGTATTCCAGGTGACAGGCAGGTAGTGTATTCCAGGTGACAGGCAGGTAGTGTATTCCAGGTGACAGGCAGGTAGCGTACTCCAGATGACAGGCAGGTAGTGTATTCCAGGTGACAGGCAGGTAGTGTATTCCAGGTGACAGGCAGGTAGTGTATTCCAGGTGACAGGCAGGTAGTGTACTCCAGGTGACAGGCAGGTAGCGTACTCCAGGTGACAGGCAGGTAGTGTATTCCAGGTGACAGGCAGGTAGCGTACTCCAGATGACAGGCAGGTAGTGTATTCCAGGTGACAGGCAGGTAGCGTATTCCAGGTGACAGGCAGGTAGCGTACTCCAGGTGACAGGCAGGTAGTGTATTCCAGGTGACAGGCAGATAGTGTATTCCAGGTGACAGGCAGGTAGCGTACTCCAGGTGACAGGCAGGTAGCGTACTCCAGGTGACAGGCAGGTAGTGTATTCCAGGTGACAGGCAGGTAGTGTATTCCAGGTGACAGGCAGGTAGCGTACTCCAGGTGACAGGCAGGTAGTATATTCCAGGTGACAGGCAGGTAGCGTACTCCAGGTGACAGGCAGGTAGTGTATTCCAGGTGACAGGCAGGTAGTGTACTCCAGGTGACAGGCAGGTAGTGTATTCCAGGTGACAGGCAGGTAGTGTACTCCAGGTGACAGGCAGGTAGTGTATTCCAGGTGACAGGCAGGTAGTGTACTCCAGGTGACAGGCAGGTAGTGTATTCCAGGTGACAGGCAGGTAGCGTACTCCAGGTGACAGGCAGGTAGCGTACTCCAGGTGACAGGCAGGTAGTGTATTCCAGGTGACAGGCAGGTAGCGTACTCCAGGTGACAGGCAGGTAGTGTACTCCAGGTGACAGGCAGGTAGTGTATTCCAGGTGACAGGCAGGTAGTGTACTCCAGGTGACAGGCAGGTAGTGTATTCCAGATGACAGGCAGGTAGTGTACTCCAGGTGACAGGCAGGTAGTGTACTCCAGGTGACAGGCAGGTAGTGTATTCCAGGTGACAGGCAGGTAGCGTACTCCAGGTGACAGGCAGGTAGCGTACTCCAGGTGACATGCAGGTAATTTAAAAGTATTTTGCGCTGAGCTGAGCAGCTGTGTGACATGATTAGAATTTACGGGCAACGCTGACCTGAATGACGCCCATATAATTAACAAACACCAAATGCTCAGTTTCAGAACTTTCCACTAAAATTTCTATTACAGTAACTTGGGCTGAGATTAATGTTTAAAAACACCTTTTACGTCAATTAATGAATTCAGCTCAGGTACATTTAGCGGGAAGGTAGTGAGCATAGCATTTTGTATAGTGTTGAAGGGGTCATGTTAGTGGGATATGACAGGAAAAAAAGAGCAATAATAGGAAACAAATGCTCTTTATTACTTCACCCCTTACTATTGTTATACAATTAGTATAAACTGAAGAAAAGACCGATATCAAATTATATTAAAGGCATACCTACCGAGTGCACCATGTTCTAAAAGGGGCGTGGTCTGCCATAATATGGGTGTGGCCTTATTTGCAAATGGTCTAATACTGGCTTGGTTTTGGCAGATTGGTGGCTTGTCCAAATTTTCCAAATGGGATGGTTGTGAGGTTTGTAAAAGATATATAGCAATTGTTTGTGGTTTGTTTTTTTGTTTTTTTTACTTCTGCCATTAAAAATAATTAATTTGGAACATTTGACTGAAAACACCAGTTGCATCATGTGGGTGATACACAATACTCATAACATTGAACATTATACCTCAGTAGACTGACCACAGATTTACATGCATCATAACTAATGAACGGAAGAACAGTAGATGGGAGAAGATCCATGCATAACTTTTTAGTGACTTTTCATAGAAAATAAAATGTTTGTCAGTGACATCCTCATGAGCGCTAACACTAGAGGCAATGTTTGGAAAGATCAATAGTAACGTCAGACCGAGGGACTCTCCATCCTGTATGGAAACCCCTGTAATGAGGTCAGACCAGTAATGAAAATGGAGAGGCAGCACGGTGGCTCAGTGATTAGCACTTCTGCCTCACAGCACTGGGGTCATGAGTTCAATTCCCGACCATGGCCTTATCTGTGTGGAGTTTGTATGTTCTCCCTGTGTTTGCGTGGGTTTCCTCCTGGTGCTCCGGTTTCCTCCCACACTCCAAAACATACTGGTATGTCAATTGGCTGCTATCAAAATTGACCCTAGTCTACCCCTCGCTGTCTGTCTGTCTCCCTCTCTGTCTGTGTGTGACGGTGTGTCTATATTAGTGAATTTAGACTGTAAGCCCCAATGGGGCAGGGACTGATGTGAATGAGTTCTCTGTACAGCGCTGCAGAGTTAGTGGCGCTATATAAATAGATGATGATGATGATTCCTACTGCCAGGCTTGTCATAATTCCCGGCTGATACACAGATCATAGAAATTTGCTGCGTCAGATAGATCGCTACATTTTTTTATCTTAGTATTTTTTACAAGAATGGGGGCTGTGTTGGGATTGCATGCTTTGAATGTGGCAAGCTCTGACAAAATGTAAGAAGTTATAAATCCTGGTAAGTTCCTGGGAGGTCCATCAACCAAACCTGGTTGGGGAGTCCAGCCGTGGTGAAAGCCTAGAATGAGCTCTTATACGCAACATGGGCAGGTGGGGAGAAACAAAGCGACATTTTAATAAGAACAGAAATATTTAGGCAATCAGGACAGCTCTAAATAACGTCTGTACCAGCTTGCCTTGGTGTGCAGCTCTGGGAAATAAAGAGTTTAGCAAAACTAAAGTATAAAAAAGCTGTTTCCTCCTAAACTCATTTAGTGGATGTAATTCCCCTTCTACTGTATCTTTAATGTTATCATACTTTATATAATTAGGAATTTCCTGGATGATGGGTTATTGGCCATGTGAATTAGAATTACTTTTTCCACAAACCTTTAACCCTTTGTCCTCTGTTTATTCTCTCACAATTTTACTCCAGAATTTTGATCACATAGAACTCTGTTCCCCAGGTCATTAGGAATTATGCGGCCTTGTTTCTCCACGGTAGACGGGGGAGAGGCGCAGGTGATAAATAGGTGCACGGATCCCTTTGAGAAGACATAATGTATGACGTACCATTTGTAAACATGGAAGGAAAGATCCATGGGTTCATGATGCCTTGTCATGAAAACAGTCACTTTTAAAATATCTACAGCAGTGATTGGCAACCTGGCGTACCTCAAGGACAACATGTGCGGCCCTTCAAAATGAGTGCACATTACCCTTCATTTCTCCATCACTCATACTAAAATGCTACCACATGCTCCTCACTTGCCAAAAAATGCTCTCAGATCCAACATGTACTCCAACAGTCTCACGCATGCCATTCACACCACCCCAAATGCCACTCGGACGTCTCCAAATGGCACCCAGGCCTTCGCACATGTACACGGACCTCCCCATATGCCCTTCAGACTTCCCCAGATGCCACCCAGACCTCCACACATGCAGTCTAGATCTTACCGAATGCCACTCAATCTTCCACACTCACTAGCTAATCTAGCGACCTTTAGTCAGAATACTTACCTCCAGTCCAGAGCCCGCTGAGGACAGAGGGGGATCACATAGTACCGAATGCACTGCACTCCTTCCTCCTCCAATTGCATACCTCCCAACTGTCCAGATTTCAGTAGGACAGTCCCTACTTTAGGGATCTGTTCTACAGTCCTGCCCGGGGACATATTTGTCCCGCGGGTAGTCATGTTGGGAGAAGGGAGGTTATAAAATGGGCAGCCTAGCGCTTTACAGATAGCGTTTTCCAGCTTTATGCGCAACGTGGCAACGCCCCCTGTCCCCCTTGTCACATGACTTCTTCCCCGGATCTCCCCAGGGAGGAATCTTAAAAGTTGGCAAGTATGACTAAATCCAGATAGAAGATGCAATATTACACTGTGACATATTGCACTGTAGGGGGGCAAATTGAAAATGTGAGGACAGATTTGGGAGGGGGCGTCTCCTAACTCAACTCTAAATTGCAGTGTTAAAAATAAAGCAATTCATTGTTTCCCTGTAAGCAAAAAAAATAGTATTTGTACCCCTTGTATTACAGCAAGTGTTACACTCTTTTGCTGGATTTGTTCCTAACACTCAATAAGAACCTTTATATTTTGCTTTTTTTCCCTCAGATTCAAATGGTCAGAAACAATAGGACAGGCTGCTACTGGAAAACAGCGCAGAAATATACACAAGTAAAGGATGGCACCAAGGACTAATGTGTTGTTGTTGTTTTGCTTCAAAACAGCACAAACTCGTCATGAAAATAATAGTGTGCGCGTGTTCAGGTTCATAGATCGTGTACACACTACATACACCCAGCTGCTAACAACACGTCATCACAGCTTGACTGAATCTTTAATAGTGGTTATTGATTTGTCAGAGCACACTGACATCAAACGCAGGATCTGGAGCGTGGCTGGAGATAGATGTGGTCCTTTCTGCATGTGAAAAAATATATTTATTATACACATATATATATATATATATATATATATATATACGTATACAAATATATATATATATATATATATATATATATATATGTATATATATATATATATATATATATATATATATATATATATATATATATATGTATATATGTATATATAAAACAACATTTTTTTTTTGTAACTATGTGAATTAAATTGCACAGGCTGAAAAAAAATATGCGGTTTCATGAGTGAATTCTTAGCCCCTGCATTCGTAGCTTATTGAATTGGCCCCAGTGAGTGCTGGGTATTTACATTATACCTCCACTTCCTCTCTGGCTGACATCAGGGAAGAGGGATGTGTGTTTAATTATTTAAAAATGATAGATTGCACAGTCCTACTCTCCACTGCTATCTCATAGATGCCTACTCTCCTGGAATGTCCGGGAGACTCGAATTTCCGGGAGTTCTCCTGGACTCTCGGGAGAGCAGGACAACCTCCCGGTTTCTGGTCCCCTCATTACTTAAGTGGCGGGGGCATAGGAGGCGAGTTGTGCGCGTCATTGCGGGACCAAATGACGCGACTCACGGAATCCCGCCCCCACACGCCCATCTTCCCCCTGATCTCCCGCAGGACAGATTGCCAGAGTTGGCAAGTATATGCTATCTCCTACTTTGTGTAAAGGAGGGCATGTCAGGAGCGAGGGTGAAGAGGGATGAACTATAGGGTGGAGGGTTAGAAGAGAGGGTGAATTATAGGGTGGAGGGTGAATAAAGGGGAGAAGTAGGTGCAAAGAATTATAGGGTGGGGGGATCAATTACAGGGAGAAGGAGAGGGGAATTAATTATAAGATTATGGTGATGAAGCATACTTGCCAACTTCGTGGTTTTCGCTTCTGGGAGATCCAAGGGAGGGGGTGTGGTGGGAGGGTGGAAGGGGGCAGGGTGGGGCAAATTGCATCATTTTGGAGCGGGGACGTTGCCAATATTATACGATTCACCGCAAATTGCGTAATTTTGGACAGGATGCGGGAGACGTGCCTGCTCTCTCTGGAGTCCGGGAGACCTACCTGGAATTTGGGAGTCTCCCAGACATTCTGGGAGAGTTAGGATGAGACAAAGGCGGGAGATATATTACATGATCTGGGTCATATGAAGAGAGGCTTCTCCAGTACCGTTGGCGTCCATAGGACACCAACTCTTTAGTTTTTTAAGGCTGGTGGTGGAAAGCTTTGCTTCTACGGTTGTATTATCCAATTCACTCAGTAATACACGATTTTAATGAAATTAGCTGTTTTATACATGTGCACAGCCAGGTGTACTGCACTTTACATATAATATTTATACATAAAACTACTGCACAGCATAACTATACTGTAATCCTGGTATCACATTAGTCTTGCGCTTTGATCTTAATTTATGTTGGTTTATAGAATTTAAAGCTGCAGAAAACCAATAACCGCCCAGGTTTTTATTATTTTATATTGGTAACTGTGATGTGTCCACCTCAAAGACTACATCCCCCAGCATTCCCTCTGATGCCAACTGAACGCTCCTTCGCCTATCTTGCTGTGATTGGCCCAGCGAGAGAAGGCACGATCAGCTAGCATTCTGACTGGTGCCTAACAGTATTCATAGACGTGTGTTATTACATAGACATGTCAGCCTAAGCAATGTAATTATGTATATATAGGTATTGCTTGCTTGCTGGGAAGGGATGCAGTTGAAATGGCTACATTCTTAATGTCCACACTGTTATAATATTTAAAGTCATAAAGTCTACACTGCTACAATATTGACATTCATAATGTCTACACTGTTAATATATTGATAATCATAATATCTACACTGTTATAATATTGACAGTCATAATGTCTACACTGTTATAATATTGACAGTCTTAATGTCTACAAAGATATAATATTGACAGTCATAATGTCTACACTGTTATAATATTGACAGTCATAATGTCGATATGTTCATAATGTCTACATCGTTAAAAATACTCTCATTTATTTAAGTCAACATTTTGAATGTTGACATTACAACCACGTACTCATTTATGCAGTGTGTACACATTTTATATGTCAACGTTTTAACTATGTGGACATTGTAACAGTGTAGACATTTTGACTGTCGACATTATGAATGTAGACATTTCATACCCAACACGCTGGGAATGAGTGGGTAGAGAGCTGAAGCTTCGCATAACGTTAATCTACCCGGAGAGCGGGAGAAAACCCAGACAAACATGGGTAGAACATTCAAACGCCACACAGATAATTGGAATAATACCCAAAGGGTCCAGCATTGCTAACCACTGTGCCACAGTGTCGCCCAATCTCGGCAGATCAGTCAACTTCTGCTAATGTTAAATAAAGAAAAATACAGAGAGATTTATTTTAAATCTAATTATAAATACAGTATATTTTCTTACAGTAATTTTCCTGATCTCCAGCTGCCTTGACCTAAAAATGGTACAATATGTCTCCACTTCTACAACCCGATCATTATGTTTATTTTATGTCTTGGCTGCTATTTAAAGCCGATCCGTGTATAGTAAATGCTTTTTGTCTCTAATCCGGTTACACAAGCACCTAGTCATTTACCTCCCTGTAATTGTACAGACGTTTGACAAGTAAAATACTTTTATGCTGCAGAGAGAAAATAAACATAACAGAATCACCCTGTTTAGATGTGTTGGAAGGAGCCAAAGACATTCACATCCAGATGCAGGAATACAGAGGATTCTAAAACGAGTGTCCTGGAAAAAACAGATCCACAAAGTGGAGATCGCTAGAACATAAGGTGGAAAATCTACAGCTACATCAGAAAACTCTGTTACTTTGTACAGTAGAAATCTCTGTATAATTCCCCATCTCCTGCAAACATCAAATCTGGTTAAAAATATTAATTAAATTACAATCTATAACTATCTAATTAATGCATTAGTAAATTATAGCTATATTTTTTCATTCCTTCTTCAAAAACTACAGTGACACTTTGCTTTTTTTCATACAAGTACACCTCATATGTGCCCACACTCCCGCAATGTCTGGGAGACTCACGAATTCCGGGTACCGCTCCCTCTTCCTAGCAAAGTGGGCGGGACTTGGCATCTCGATGACGCGATTTGTAGCGAATTGAGTCATTTTGGCCCTGTCACCTGTCGACGCGATGGCGCAATTGCAATTTTGTGAAATGCACTGTGTGGATTAGTGGATTCATACACAGGGGCGGGGCCAGTGATGTCACAGCGGCTCAGATGACTGCAGTCGCAGATTTTTTACAGATTCTATCATTACACTGTCCTAAAGATGGGGGGGGGCTCAGCTATCTGTAATAGACTGGGGGGGGGAGCACTATATTTTTTGATATAGCTCATACTTATCAACCTTTTAAAAGTTAATTCTGGGAGATCCTGGGCAGTTGGGTGTGGTTGGAGGGCGGGAGGGGCGGGGCGCTGACAATCGCGTCATTTTGGCCCCAAATAAATGCTGTTTTGTCACGGGGGTGGGGCCAAAATGACGAAATTCACTATGACAAGCAAATTGCCGTATGCGGGATACTTGCCTGCTCTCTCGGAAGTCCGAGAAACCTACCCAATTTCGGGAGTCTCCCGGTTATTCCGGGAGAGTTGGCAAGTATGATATAGCTGCAGTAAAGTCAGCTTAACCAATGTTTGAAAGTTTTAATTTTGTGGTTTATTGATCTTTTAAAGTTTAATTTTTGCTGTTGTATCAGAGCTGCAGTGCAACATTATGCCATTTTCTACCATGAGACGTCATTTTGGGGTTTGGTGGCTCTTTACATTTTCATACGCTGTTAGAGAAAGTCATGTTTCATTTGAGCTGGCCTCGCAGTGGGTCTCTCTGAGGGTGCACAATTTGTCACTCAGCTGCTAAATATTTCTCCAGTTTGCTGTTTTCTTTATGAGCAGCAATGGCCGCCGCCTACATTACTCTTTTCTCCTGCGTGGGGCTAGTTTTGGGGGCTTCCTCCGGCTGCATGAGGGTGAACCCCTGCAAGTGCCTGATGAAGGACGGCTCGGGGGTCGTGAACCTGGCTGCGTTAGGGGATATAGAGGGCTTCCTGGTGAGAGATAGGGTGGTGCAGCGTGAAGTAGATGGGACTAGAATGGAGCAATCTGTAACCATCAGCCCCTGTCACCCTTTCAGTGAACCTATGGCTCTGGTGAACTGCTCCCATGTCGCTGTGTGTGTTGTCACCAGGTAATGAACATGTTTCACTTATTGTCACCTATTATATAGACTCTATAGGGGTATATTTACTAAACTGAGGGTTTGAAAAAGTGGAGATATTACCTACAGCAACCAATCACATTCTAGTTATCATTTATTCAGTACATTCTACAAAATGACAGCTAGAATCTGATTGGTTACAATAGGCAACATCTCCACTTTTTCAAACCCACAGTTTAATAAATATACCTCTTAGACTTGTTTTATCACAAGTGCAATCAGATGGAAAATCACCATTATAATTTTATTTAGGGACCCAGAAGAGCAAAGGAGTCTCCCTCAGTATTTGGGATTTGGGATGCATGACGGCAATCAATTCACTTACAGCAACGAGAGTAAAATTCTGTCGGTCACATACAGAGGTAAGTAGAAAATTATATAAGTTGGGGCAGTGGTCCAAGTGGACATTTAGAACTGGCTGTATGGAAAAATGTAAGTGGATAGAATGTGATAGCATTACAATGACAGCAGTAGGGGAAGTGGCGGTATTCGGTATGGCGTGCCCCCGTGTACCAGCCCACTTCCACCACTTAGTAAGGGTAAATTTACTCTAAAATATTTGAATATGGGAGGGGGAGGGGGGGGGGGGGGTCCTGAGCTTTATTCTACTTGAGTGAAAAATCATCTATGGCTCCCGAATTTCGTCTCATCTAATGCTAATCTCATCCCGCAAGCCCTACTCCAAACCCTAGCATTTCCATGCAGTGTCTGCACATTGCTAATTAAAACGTCCTTTCTGATCACAACAGACCAAAGCTTGAAATAGTTGGGATCGATAGCACTTTACACCATAGTTGCCTACTCTCCCGGAATGTCCGGGAGACTCCCCAATTTCTGGGAGTCGTCCCGGATTCCCGGGAGAGCAGGCAATTCTCCCGAATCCTGGGCAGCGCTGTCAATTAAATGGAGTGGGCGGGGCTTAGTGATGTTGTGCACCCCATTGTGGCCCCACCCTCTGATCTTATTGGCCCAAGACGTGATTTTATTGGGCCAAGACGTGATTCTATTGGGCCAAGACGTGACATCCGTAGGGGTGCAGGTAAAGCGTTATCTTGGAGTTATTTGCACTGTATAAAAATTTACAGCCTGAGGCCTTGTGCTTTTTCTGTGCACGGAATTCCTAGGTGACTTCTAATATCTTTATATTTCACAATAGGTGATATATTATTCCATATATATATACAGCTGTGATCTATTGTTTGAGCAATATCTACTACTAAACTGCTTCATTGCTTTTTTCCTCAATTGTAGCTCCCTCAGCGAGATATTACACTGATTATACAAGACCCAGGGGTATATTTACTAAACTGCGGGTTTGAAAAAGTGGAGATGTTGCCTATAGCAACCAATCAGATTCTAGTTGTCATTTATTTAGTACATTCTACAAAATGACAGCTAGGATCTGATTGGTTGCTATAGGCAACATCTCCACTTTTTCAAGTTTAGTAAATATACCCCCCAGACTCGCCCGTACACCCTGCCCCGCCCTTGCCTTATAGCCTCCGGTCACAGAATCCGCTCAGAAGACGCTCTGTGTGACAGGAGACTGCTTTTCATTCTCTCATTAAAATAAAAAAGAAAATGTGTAATTAAAAAGAAAAGCTAAGTTTAATGAAACTCAATTTTATAGAATGGTAATTAAATAATATATATATTTTTTTATTTAAAAACAAAATAGGCTGCCCATTACATAACTCCCTTCCGCCCAACACTCCCACCTGGGGCAAACATGCCCCTGGATGGAACAACGGGACAGAGCCCTAAAATTGGGACTGTCCCAGCTGAAATGGGACCAGTAGGATGGTTGATATGTTTGTTTACAGTTTATTATCCTTCATTTACATAACGCCAAAATATTACACAACTCAGTCAGAAGTCAATTCACCTATCAGTATGTTCTTATGAAACCCACACAATCACGAGTAGAACATACAAACTCCACACAGATAGGGCCCTGGTTGGAATACAACCCGTGACCCCAACACTGGGAGCTAGCAATGCTGACCGATGTGCCGCCCTTGTTGCCCATGGCGATCCCTTGAGATGATGGCGGAGGCAGTCATGATGACATAGCTTCAGTAGATGGCGCTGTGTCTCTAGGATGACGGCAGTGACAGACAAGTCACAATGAGAAGTCTTGGAAAGTCTGTATTAATAGATAACCCAACGGTAAAGATAATCGGTGTTGTAGATAAAGGTGAAAGGGAATTAGACCAAAGGACACATTTGGATTAGTAATAATGTAGGGCCACTTGTTTCGTTTTCCGGGAGACTACCGAATTACGGGTAGGTCTCCCGGACTCCCGGGAGACCAGGCAAGTCACCAGGATCTCCCGGATACCAGCTACATAAAGTTGGCAAGTATGGATGTATGTCCAGCCTGTGACAGCTTGGATGTGTTTCTATGTAGAAGCCCTCCATTTTTGGGGAGAGCTCTCTCTTGTTTTAAGATCCTTTTGACTGGCGCCAGAACATCTTTTCTTGTTGTCAGTATATTCACACCCTGCTTGTTCA
>NW_027447863.1:0-22401 GCF_038048845.1 Mixophyes fleayi | reverse complement strand
TTGAATTGAATCAAGAATCATGAATTTAATCATGAATCTTGAAACATGAATCATGAATTGAATCATGAATCATGAATTATGAATCATGAATTGAATCATGAATCAGGAATTGAATCATGAATCATGAATCATGAATTGAATCATGAATCATGAATCATGAATCTTGAATCATAAATTGAATTATGAATCAAATCATGAATCATGAATTGAATCATGAATCATGAATTAAATCATGAATCATGAATTGAATCATGAATCATGAATTGAATCATGAATCATGAATAATGAATCATGAATTGAATCATGAATTGAATCATAAATCATGAATCATGAATTGAATCATGAATCATGAATCATGAATCATAAATTGAATCATGAATCATGAATCATGAATTATGAATTGAATCATGAATCATGAATCATGAATCATGAATTGAATCATGAATCATCAATCATGAATCATGAATTGAATCATGAATCATGAATCATTAATCGAATCATGAATCATGAATCATAAATCATGAATCGAATCATGAATCATGAATTGAATCATGAATCATGAATCATGAATTGAATTAGGATTCGAATCATGAATTGAATCATGAATCAAATCATGAATCATAAATTGAATTAGGATTCGAATCATGAATTGAATCAAGAATCATGAATCATGAATTGAATGATGAATCATGAATCATGAATCATGAATTGAATCATGAATCATGAATCGAATCATGAATCATGAATTGAATCATAAATCATGATTCGTGAATCGAATCATGAATCATGAATCATGAATCATGAATTGAATGATGAATCATGAATCATGAATCATGAATCATGAATTGAATCATGAATCATGAATTATGAATCATGAATTGAATCATGAATCATGAATCATGAATTGAATCATAAATCATGAATCATGAATCAAATCATGAATCATGATTAATGAATTGAATCATGAATCATGAATTGAATCGTGAATCATGAATCATGAATCATGAATTGAATCATTAATCATGAATTATGAATCATGAATTGAATCATTAATCATGAATCATGAATTGAATCATGAATCATGAATAATGAATCATGAATTGAATCATGAATTGAATCATGAATCGATTAATGAATTGAATCATGAATCATGAATTGAATCATGAATCAGGAATTGAATCATGAATCATGAATAATGAATCATGAATTGAATCATGAATTGAATCATAAATCATGAATCATGAATTGAATCATGAATCATGAATCATGAATCATAAATTGAATCATGAATCATGAATCATGAATTGAATCATGAAATTAATCATGAATCGAATCATGAATCATGAATCATGAATCGAATCATGAATCATGAATCATGAATTGAATCATGAATCAGGAATTGAATCATAAATCATGAATCAAGAATCATGAATCGAATCATGAATCATAAATTGAATCATGAATTAAATCATGAATTATGAATCATGAATCGAATCATGAATCATGAATCATTAATTGAATCATGAATCATGAATCATAAATCGAATCATGAATCATGAATTGAATCAGGATTCGAATCATGAATTGAATCATGAATCATGAATTGAATCATGAATTGAATCATGAATCATGAATTATGAATCATGAATTGAATCATGAATCATGAATCATGAATCATGAATTGAATCATTAATTTAATCATGGATCATGAATCATGAATCGAATCATGAATCATGAATTAAATCATGAATTATGAATCATGAATTGAATCATGAATCATGAATCATGAATTGAATCATGAATCATGAATCATGAATTGAATCATGAATCATGAATCATGAATTGAATCATGAATCATGAATCAAGAGTCATGAATCGAATCATGTATCATGAATTGAATCATGAATCATGAATCATAAATTGAATCATGAATCAGGAAATTGAATCATGAATCATGAATTAGGAATTATGAATTGAATCATGAATCATAAATCGAATCATGAATCATGAATTGAATCAGGATTCGAATCATGAATTGAATCATGAATCATGAATCATGAATTGAATCATGAATCATGAATCAAGAGTCATGAATCGAATCATGAATCATGAATTGAATCATGAATCATAAATTGAATCATGAATCAGGAAACATGAATCGAATCATGAATCATGAATCATGAATTGAATCATGAATTGAATCATGAATCATGAATCATGAATCATGAATCATGAATTGAATTATGAATTGAATCATGAATCATGAATTATGAATCATGAATTGAATCAAGAATCATGAATCATGAATTGAATCATGAATTGAATCATGGATCATGAATCATGAATCGAATCATGAATCATGAATTAAATCATGAATTATGAATCATGAATTGAATCATGAATCATGAATCATGAATTGAATCATGAATCATGAATTGAATCATGAATCATGAATCATGAATTGAATCATGAATCATGAATCAAGAGTCATGAATCGAATCATGAATCATGAATTGAATCACAAATCATGAATCATGAATTATGAATTGAATCATGAATCATGAATCAAGAGTCATGAATTAAATCATGAATCATGAATTGAATCATGAATCATGAATCATAAATTGAATCATGAATCAGGAAACATGAATCGAATCATGAATCATGAATCATGAATTGAATCATGAATCATGAATCATGAATCATGAATTGAATTATGAATTGAATCATGAATCATGAATTATGAATCATGAATTGAATCATGAATCATGAATCATGAATTGAATCATGAATTGAATCATGGATCATGAATCATGAATCGAATCATGAATCATGAATTAAATCATGAATTATGAATCATGAATTGAATCATGAATCATGAATCATGAATTGAATCATGAATCATGAATCATGAATTGAATCATGAATCATGAATCAAGAGTCATGAATCGAATCATAAATCATGAATTGAATCAGGATTCGAATCATGAATCGAATCATGAATCATGAATCAAGAATCTTGAATCGAATCATGAATCATGAATTGAATCATGAATCATGAATCATGAATTAAATCATGAATTATGAATCATGAATTGAATCATGAATCGAATCACGAATCATGAATCATGAATTGTATCATGAATCATGAATCATGAATCATATATTGAATCATGAATCATGAATCAAGAATCATGAATCGAATCATGAATCATGAATTGAATCATGAATCATGAATCATGAATTGAATCATGAATCAGGAAACATGAATCGAATCATGAATTATGAATCATGAATTATGAATTGAATCATGAATCATGAATCATGAATCATGAATTGAATCATGAATCATAAATTGAATCATGAATCATGAATCATGAATTGAATCATGAATCGTGAATCATAAATTGAACCATGAATCATGAATCATGAATTGAATTATGAATTGAATCATGAATCATGATTCATGAATTGAATCATGAATTGAATCATGAATTATAAATTAAATAATGAATCATGAATCATGAATTGAATCCTGAATTGAATCATGAATCATGAATCATGAATTGAATCATATTTCATGAATCATGAATCATGTATTGAATCATGAATCATGAATCATGAATCATGAATTGAATCATGAATCATGAATCATGAATCGAATCATGAATCATGAATTGAATCATGAATCATGAATCATGAATTGAATCATGAATCAGGAAACATGAATCGAATCATGAATTATGAATCATGAATTATGAATTGAATCATGAATCATGAATCATGAATCATGAATTGAATCATGAATCATAAATTGAATCATGAATCATGAATCATGAATTGAATCATGAATCGTGAATCATAAATTGAACCATGAATCATGAATCATGAATTGAATTATGAATTGAATCATGAATCATGATTCATGAATTGAATCATGAATTGAATCATGAATTATAAATTAAATAATGAATCATGAATCATGAATTGAATCCTGAATTGAATCATGAATCATGAATCATGAATTGAATCATATTTCATGAATCATGAATCATGTATTGAATCATGAATCATGAATCATGAATCATGAATTGAATCATGAATCATGAATCATGAATCGAATCATGAATCATGAATTGAATCATGAATCAGGAATTGAATCATGAATCATGAATCATGAATTAAATCATGAATTGAATCATAAATCATGAATCATGAATCATGAATTGAATCATGAATCATGAATTGAATCAAGAATTGAATCATGAATCATGAATCATGAATTGAATCATGAATCATGAATCATGAATTGAATCATGAATCATGAATCATGAATAATAAATTGAATCATGAATCATGAATTGAATCATGAATTAAATCATGAATCATTAATCATGAATTGAATCATGAATCATGAATTAAATCATGAATCATGTATCGAATCATGAATCATGAATTGAATCATGAATAGATACATGAATCATGAATCATGAATCATGAATTGAATCATGAATCATGAATTGAATCATGAATTGAATCATAAATCATGAATCATGAATCATGAATTGAATCATGAATCATGAATTGAATCATGAATTGAATCATGAATCATGAATCATGAATTGAATCATGAATCATGAATTAAATCATGAATCATGAATCATGAATTGAATCATGAATTGAATCATGAATCATGAATAGAATCAGGAATTGAATCATGAATCATGAATCATGAATTGAATCATGAATCATGAATTAAATCATGAATCATGTATCGAATCATGAATCATGAATCGAATCATGAATCATGAGTCAAGAATCATGAATCAAATCATGAATCATGAATTGAATCATGAATCATGAATCTTGAATTGAATCATGAATCATGAATCATGAATTGTATCATGAATCATGAATCATGAATCGAATCATGAATCATGAATCAAGAATCATGAATCGAATCATGAATCATGAATTGAATCATGAATCATGAATCATGAATTATGAATTGAATCATGAATCATGAATCATGAATTGAATCATGAATCATCAATCATGAATCATGAATTGAATCATGAATCATGAATCATGAATCGAATCATGAATCATGAATCATAAATCATGAATCGAATCATGAATCATGAATTGAATCATGAATTATGAATCATGAATTGAATCATGAATCATGAATCATGAATCATGAATCGAATCATGAATCATGAATCATGAATTATGAATTGAATCATGAATCATGAATCATGAATTGAATCATGAATCATGAATCATGAATCATGACATGAATCATGAATCATGAATCATAAATCAAATCATGAATTATAAATTGAATTAGGATTCGAATCATGAATTGAATCATGAATCAAATCATGAATCATAAATTGAATTAGGATTCGAATCATGAATTGAATCAAGAATCATGAATTAAATCATGAATCATGAATCTTGAATCATGAATCATGAATTGAATCATGAATCATGAATTATGAATCATGAATTGAATCATGAATCATGAATCATGAATCTTGAATCATAAATTGAATTATGAATCAAATCATGAATCATGAATTGAATCATGAATCATGAATTGAATCATGAATCATGAATTAAATCATGAATCATGAATCATGAATTGAATCATGAATTGAATCATGAATCATGAATAGAATCAGGAATTGAATCATGAATCATGAATCATGAATTGAATCATGAATCATGAATCATGAATCTTGAATCATAAATTGAATTATGAATCAAATCATGAATCATGAATTGAATCATGAATCATGAATTGAATCATGAATCATGAATTAAATCATGAATCATGAATCATGAAATGAATCATGAATTGAATCATGAATCATGAATTGAATCATGAATCATGAATTGAATCATGAATCATGAATTGAATCATGAATTAAATCATGAATCATGAATCATAAATTGAATCATGAATCATGAATTGAATCATGAATTGAATCATGAATCATGAATCATGAATCATGAATCATGAATTGAATCATGAATCATGAATCATGAATCGAATCATAAATCATGAATTGAATCATAAAACATAAATCGTGAATCGAATCATGAATCATGAATTGAATCATGAATCATGAATCATGAATCATGACATGAGTCATGAATCATAAATCAAATCATGAATTATAAATTGAATTAGGATTCGAATCATGAATTGAATCATGAATCAAATCATGAATCATAAATTGAATTAGGATTCGAATCATGAATTGAATCAAGAATCATGAATTAAATCATGAATCATGAATCTTGAATCATGAATCATGAATTGAATCATGAATCATGAATTATGAATCATGAATTGAATCATGAATCATGAATCATGAATCTTGAATCATAAATTGAATTATGAATCAAATCATGAATCATGAATTGAATCATGAATCATGAATCATGAATCATGAATTGAATCATGAATCATGAATCATGAATCGAATCATAAATCATGAATTGAATCATAAAACATAAATCGTGAATCGAATCATGAATCATGAAACATGAATCATGAATTGAATGATGAATCATGAATCATGAATCATGAATTGAATCATGAATCATGAATTATGAATTAAGAATTGAATCATGAATCATGAATCATGAATTGAATCATGAATCATGAATCAAATCATGAATCATGATTAATGAATTGAATCATGAATCATGAATTGAATCGTGAATCATGAATCATGAATTGAATCATTAATCATGAATTATGAATCATGAATTGATTCATGAATCATGAATCATGAATTGAATCATGAATCATGAATAATGAATCATGAATTGAATCATGAATTGAATCATGAATCGATTAATGAATTGAATCATGAATCATGAATTGAATCATGAATCATGAATTGAATCATGAATCATGAATAATGAATCATGAATTGAATCATGAATTGAATCATGAATCATGAATCATGAATTGAATCATGAATCATGAATCATGAATCATAAATTGAATCATGAATCATGAATCATGAATTGAATCATGAAATTAATCATGAATCGAATCATGAATCATGACGCATGAATTAAATCATGAATCATGAATCATGAATTGAATCATGAATCGAATCATGAATCATGAATCATGAATTGAATCATGAATCAGGAATCATTAATTGAATCATGAATCATGAATCATGAATTGAATCATGAATCAGGAATCATGAATCGAATCATGAATCATGAATCATTAATTTAATCATGAATCATGAATCATAAATCGAATCATGAATCATGAATTGAATCAGGATTCGAATCATGAATTGAATCATGAATCATGAATCTTGAATCATGAATCATGAATTGAATCATGAATCATGAATTATGAATCATGAATTGGATCATGAATAATGAATTGAATCATGAATCATGAATCATGAATTGAATCATTGATCATGAATCATGAATCGAATCATGAATCATGAATTATGAATCATGAATTGAATCATGAATCATGAATCATGAATTGAATCATGAATCATGAATCATGAATCGAATCATGAATCATGAATTATGAATCATGAATTGAATCATGAATCGAATCATGAATCATGAATCATGAATTGTATCATGAAATATGAATCATGAATCATGAATTGAATCATGAATCATGAATTGAATTATGAATCATGAATCATGAATTGAATCATGAATCAGGAAACATGAATTGAATCATGAATCATGAATCATAAATCATGAATTGAATCATGAATCATGAATTGAATCATGAATCATGAATTGAATCATGAATCATAAATCGAATCATGAATCATGAATTGAATCAGGAATTATGAATCATGAATCGAATCATGAATCATGAATTGAATCATGAATCATGAATCATGAATTGAATCATGGATCATGAATCATGAATCCAATCATGAATCATGAATCCAATCATGAATCATGAATTAAATCATGAATTATGAATCATGAATTGAATCATGAATCATGAATCATGAATTGAATCATTAATCATGAATTAAGAATCGAATCATGAATCATGAATCATGAATTGAATCATTAATCATGAATTGAATCATGAATCATGAATCATGAATTAAATCATGAATCATGAATTAAATCATGAATCATGAATCATGAAATGAATCATTAATTGAGTCATGTATTGAATCATGAATTGAATCATGAATCATGAATCAAGAATCGAATCATGAATCATGAATCATGAATCATGAATTGAATCATTGATCATGAATTGAATCATGAATCATTAATTAAATCATGAATCATGAATTGAATCATGAATCATGAATCATGAATCATGAATCATGAATTGAATCATGGATCATGAATTGAATCATGAATCATGAATTAAATCATGAATCATGAATTGAATCATGAATCATGAATCATGAATCACGAATCATGAATCATGAATTGAATCATGAATCATGAATTGAATCATGAATCATGAATCATGAATTGAATCATGAATCATGAATTGAATCATGAATCATGAATCATAAAATGAATCATGAATTGAATCATGAATTGAATCATGATTTTTGAATCATGAAATGAATCATAATTTGAATCATAAATATTAATCGAATCATGAATCATGAATCAAGAATTTAATCATAAAAATGAATCATTAATTGAATCATGAATCATGAATCGAATCATGAATAATGAATTGAATCATGATTTATGAATAATAAATCATGAATCATGAATCATGAATTCAATCATGAATCATGAATCAAATCATGAATCTTGAATCATGAATTGAATCGAATTATGAATCATGAATTGAATCATGAATCATGAACTGAATCATGAATCATGAATTGAATCATGAATCATGAATTAAATCATGAATTATGAATCATGAATTGAATCATGAATCATGAATCATGAATTGAATCATGAATCATGAATCATGAATTGAATCATGAATCATGAATCGAATCATGAATCATGAATTAAATCATAAATTATGAATCATGAATTGAATCATGAATCGAATCATGAATCATGAATCATGAATTGTATCATGAATTATGAATCATGAATCATGAATTGAATCATGAATCATAAGTCAAGAGTCATGAATCAAATCATGAATCATGAATTGAATCATGAATCAGGAAAAATGAATCGAATCATGAATCATGAATCATGAATCATGAATTGAATCATGAATCATGAATTATGAATTGAATCATGAATCATAAATCGAATCATGAATCATGAATTGAATCAGGATTCGAATCATGAATTGAATCACGAATCATGAATCATGAATTATGAATTGAATCATGAATCATAAATCGAATCATGAATCATGAATTGAATCAGGATTCGAATCATGAATTGAATCACATATCATGAATCATGAATCATGAATTGAATCATAAATCATGAATCATCAATTATGAATTGAATCATGAATCATAAATCGAATCATAAATCATGAATTGAATCAGGATTCGAATCATGAATCGAATCATGAATCATGAATCAAGAATCTTGAATCGAATCATGAATCATGAATTGAATCATGAATCATAAATCATGAATTAAATCATGAATTATGAATCATGAATTGAATCATGAATCGAATCACGAATCATGAATCATGAATTGTATCATGAATCATGAATCATGAATCATATATTGAATCATGAATCATGAATCTAGAATCATAAATCGAATCATGAATCATGAATTAAATCATAAATCATGAATCATGAATTAAATCATGAATCAGGAAACATGAATCGAATCATGAATTATGAATCATGAATCATGAATTGAATCATGAATCATGAATCATGAATCATGAATTGACTCATGAATCATAAATCGAATCATGAATCATGAACTGAATCAGGATTCGAATCATGAATTGAATCAGGATTCAAATCATGAATTGAATCATGAATCATGAATTGAATCATAAATCATGAATTATAAATCATGAATCGAATCATGAATCAAGAATCTTGAATCGAATCATGAATCATGAATTGAATCATGAATCATGAATCATGAATCATGAATTGAATCATGAATCATGAATCATGAATCATGAATTAAATCCTGAATCATAAATTGAATCATGAATTGAATCATGAATCATAAATTGAACCATGAATCATGAATCAAATCATGAATCATAAATTGAATTAGGATTCGAATCATGAATTGAATCATAAATCATGAATCATGAATTGAATCATAAATCATGAATCATGAATCATAAATTGAATCATGAATCATGAATCATGAATTGAATCATGAAATTAATCATGAATCGAATCATGAATCATGAATCATGAATTAAATCATGAATCATGAATCATGAATTTGAATCATGAATCGAATCATGAATCATGAATCATGAATTGTATCATGAAATATGAATCATGAATCATGAATTGAATCATGAATCATGAATTGAATTATGAATCATGAATCATGAATTGAATCATGAATCAGGAAACATGAATTGAATCATGAATCATGAATCATAAATCATGAATTGAATCATGAATCATGAATCATGAATTGAATCATGAATCATAAATCGAATCATGAATCATGAATTGAATCAGGAATTATGAATCATGAATCGAATCATGAATCATGAATTGAATCATGAATCATGAATCATGAATTGAATCATGGATCATGAATCATAAATCCAATCATGAATCATGAATTAAATCATGAATTATGAATCATGAATTGAATCATGAATCATGAATCATGAATTGAATCATTAATCATGAATTAAGAATCGAATCATGAATCATGAATCATGAATTGAATCATTACTCATGAATTGAATCATGAATCATGAATCATGAATTAAATCATGAATCATGAATTAAATCATGAATCATGAATCATGAAATGAATCATTAATTGAGTCATGTATTGAATCATGAATTGAATCATGAATCATGAATCAAGAATCGAATCATGAATCATGAATCATGAATCATGAATTGAATCATTGATCATGAATTGAATCATGAATCATTAATTAAATCATGAATCATGAATTGAATCATGAATCATGAATCATGAATCATGAAATTGAATCATGGATCATGAATTGAATCATGAATCATGAATTAAATCATGAATCATGAATTGAATCATGAATCATGAATCACGAATCATGAATCATGAATTGAATCATGAATCATGAATTGAATCATGAATCATGAATCATGAATTGAATCATGAATCATGAATTGAATCATGAATCATGAATCATGAATCATGAATTATGAATTGAATCATGAATCATGAATCATGAATTGAATCATGAATCATCAATCATGAATCATGAATTGAATCATGAATCATGAATCATGAATCGAATCATGAATCATGAATCATAAATCATGAATCGAATCATGAATCATGAATTGAATCATGAATTATGAATCATGAATTGAATCATGAATCATGAATCATGAATCATGAATCGAATCATGAATCATGAATCATGAATTATGAATTGAATCATGAATCATGAATCATGAATTGAATCATGAATCATGAATCATGAATCATGACATGAATCATGAATCATGAATCATAAATCAAATCATGAATTATAAATTGAATTAGGATTCGAATCATGAATTGAATCATGAATCAAAATCATGAATCATAAATTGAATTAGGATTCAAATCATGAATTGAATCAAGAATCATGAATTAAATCATGAATCATGAATCTTGAATCATGAATCATGAATTGAATCATGAATCATGAATTATGAATCATGAATTGAATCATGAATCATGAATCATGAATCTTGAATCATAAATTGAATTATGAATCAAATCATGAATCATGAATTGAATCATGAATCATGAATTGAATCATGAATCATGAATTAAATCATGAATCATGAATCATGAATTGAATCATGAATTGAATCATGAATTATGAATAGAATCAGGAATTGAATCATGAATCATGAATCATGAATTGAATCATGAATCATGAATCATGAATCTTGAATCATAAATTGAATTATGAATCAAATCATGAATCATGAATTGAATCATGAATCATGAATTGAATCATGAATCATGAATTAAATCATGAATCATGAATCATGAAATGAATCATGAATTGAATCATGAATCATGAATTGAATCATGAATCATGAATTGAATCATGAATCATGAATTGAATCATGAATTAAATCATGAATCATGAATCATAAATTGAATCATGAATCATGAATTGAATCATGAATTGAATCATGAATCATGAATCATGAATCATGAATCATGAATTGAATCATGAATCATGAATCATGAATCGAATCATAAATCATGAATTGAATCATAAAACATAAATCGTGAATCGAATCATGAATCATGAATTGAATCATGAATCATGAATCATGAATCATGACATGAGTCATGAATCATAAATCAAATCATGAATTATAAATTGAATTAGGATTCGAATCATGAATTGAATCATGAATCAAATCATGAATCATAAATTGAATTAGGATTCGAATCATGAATTGAATCAAGAATCATGAATTAAATCATGAATCATGAATCTTGAATCATGAATCATGAATTGAATCATGAATCATGAATTATGAATCATGAATTGAATCATGAATCATGAATCATGAATCTTGAATCATAAATTGAATTATGAATCAAATCATGAATCATGAATTGAATCATGAATCATGAATCATGAATTGAATCATGAATCATGAATCATGAATCGAATCATAAATCATGAATTGAATCATAAAACATAAATCGTGAATCGAATCATGAATCATGAAACATGAATCATGAATTGAATGATGAATCATGAATCATGAATCATGAATTGAATCATGAATCATGAATTATGAATTAAGAATTGAATCATGAATCATGAATCATGAATTGAATCATGAATCATGAATCAAATCATGAATCATGATTAATGAATTGAATCATGAATCATGAATTGAATCGTGAATCATGAATCATGAATTGAATCATTAATCATGAATTATGAATCATGAATTGATTCATGAATCATGAATCATGAATTGAATCATGAATCATGAATAATGAATCATGAATTGAATCATGAATTGAATCATGAATCGATTAATGAATTGAATCATGAATCATGAATTGAATCATGAATCATGAATCATGAATTGAATCATGAATCATGAATAATGAATCATGAATTGAATCATGAATTGAATCATGAATCATGAATCATGAATTGAATCATGAATCATGAATCATGAATCATAAATTGAATCATGAATCATGAATCATGAATTGAATCATGAAATTAATCATGAATCGAATCATGAATCATGAATCATGAATTAAATCATGAATCATGAATCATGAATTGAATCATGATCGAATCATGAATCATGAATCATGAATTGAATCATGAATCAGGAATCATTAATTGAATCATGAATCATGAATCATGAATTGAATCATGAATCAGGAATCATGAATCGAATCATGAATCATGAATCATTAATTTAATCATGAATCAATGAATCATAAATCGAATCATGAATCATGAATTGAATCAGGATTCGAATCATGAATTGAATCATGAATCATGAATCTTGAATCATGAATCATGAATTGAATCATGAATCATGAATTATGAATCATGAATTGGATCATGAATAATGAATTGAATCATGAATCATGAATCATGAATTGAATCATTGATCATGAATCATGAATCGAATCATGAATCATGAATTATGAATCATGAATTGAATCATGAATCATGAATCATGAATTGAATCATGAATCATGAATCATGAATCGAATCATGAATCATGAATTATGAATCATGAATTGAATCATGAATCGAATCATGAATCATGAATCATGAATTGTATCATGAAATATGAATCATGAATCATGAATTGAATCATGAATCATGAATTGAATTATGAATCATGAATCATGAATTGAATCATGAATCAGGAAACATGAATTGAATCATGAATCATGAATCATAAATCATGAATTGAATCATGAATCATGAATCATGAATTGAATCATGAATCATAAATCGAATCATGAATCATGAATTGAATCAGGAATTATGAATCATGAATCGAATCATGAATCATGAATTGAATCATGAATCATGAATCATGAATTGAATCATGGATCATGAATCATGAATCCAATCATGAATCATGAATTAAATCATGAATTATGAATCATGAATTGAATCATGAATCATGAATCATGAATTGAATCATTAATCATGAATTAAGAATCGAATCATGAATCATGAATCATGAATTGAATCATTAATCATGAATTGAATCATGAATCATGAATCATGAATTAAATCATGAATCATGAATTAAATCATGAATCATGAATTAAATCATGAATCATGAATCATGAAATGAATCATTAATTGAGTCATGTATTGAATCATGAATTGAATCATGAATCATGAATCAAGAATCGAATCATGAATCATGAATCATGAATCATGAATTGAATCATTGATCATGAATTGAATCATGAATCATTAATTAAATCATGAATCATGAATTGAATCATGAATCATGAATCATGAATCATGAATCATGAATTGAATCATGGATCATGAATTGAATCATGAATCATGAATTAAATCATGAATCATGAATTGAATCATGAATCATGAATCACGAATCATGAATCATGAATTGAATCATGAATCATGAATTGAATCATGAATCATGAATCATGAATTGAATCATGAATCATGAATTGAATCATGAATCATGAATCATAAAATGAATCATGAATTGAATCATGAATTGAATCATGATTTTTGAATCATGAAATGAATCATAATTTGAATCATAAATATTAATCGAATCATGAATCATGAATCAAGAATTTAATCATAAAAATGAATCATTAATTGAATCATGAATCATGAATCGAATCATGAATAATGAATTGAATCATGATTTATGAATAATAAATCATGAATCATGAATCATGAATTCAATCATGAATCATGAATCAAATCATGAATCTTGAATCATGAATTGAAATCGAATTATGAATCATGAATTGAATCATGAATCATGAACTGAATCATGAATCATGAATTGAATCATGAATCATGAATCATGAATTAAATCATGAATTATGAATCATGAATTGAATCATGAATCATGAATCATGAATTGAATCATGAATCATGAATCATGAATTGAATCATGAATCATGAATCGAATCATGAATCATGAATTAAATCATAAATTATGAATCATGAATTGAATCATGAATCGAATCATGAATCATGAATCATGAATTGTATCATGAATTATGAATCATGAATCATGAATTGAATCATGAATCATAAGTCAAGAGTCATGAATCAAATCATGAATCATGAATTGAATCATGAATCAGGAAAAATGAATCGAATCATGAATCATGAATCATGAATCATGAATTGAATCATGAATCATGAATTATGAATTGAATCATGAATCATAAATCGAATCATGAATCATGAATTGAATCAGGATTCGAATCATGAATTGAATCACGAATCATGAATCATGAATTATGAATTGAATCATGAATCATAATCGAATCATGAATCATGAATTGAATCAGGATTCGAATCATGAATTGAATCACATATCATGAATCATGAATCATGAATTGAATCATAAATCATGAATCATCAATTATGAATTGAATCATGAATCATAAATCGAATCATAAATCATGAATTGAATCAGGATTCAAATCATGAATTGAATCATGAATCATGAATTGAATCATAAATCATGAATTATAAATCATGAATCGAATCATGAATCAAGAATCTTGAATCGAATCATGAATCATGAATTGAATCATGAATCATGAATCATGAATCATGAATTGAATCATGAATCATGAATCATGAATCATGAATTAAATCCTGAATCATAAATTGAATCATGAATTGAATCATGAATCATAAATTGAACCATGAATCATGAATCAAATCATGAATCATAAATTGAATTAGGATTCGAATCATGAATTGAATCATAAATCATGAATCATGAATTGAATCATAAATCATGAATCATGAATCATAAATTGAATCATGAATCATGAATCATGAATTGAATCATGAAATTAATCATGAATCGAATCATGAATCATGAATTAAATCATGAATCATGAATCATGAATTGAATCATGAATCGAATCATGAATCATGAATCATGAATTGTATCATGAAATATGAATCATGAATCATGAATTGAATCATGAATCATGAATTGAATTATGAATCATGAATCATGAATTGAATCATGAATCAGGAAACATGAATTGAATCATGAATCATGAATCATAAATCATGAATTGAATCATGAATCATGAATCATGAATTGAATCATGAATCATAAATCGAATCATGAATCATGAATTGAATCAGGAATTATGAATCATGAATCGAATCATGAATCATGAATTGAATCATGAATCATGAATCATGAATTGAATCATGGATCATGAATCATGAATCCAATCATGAATCATGAATTAAATCATGAATTATGAATCATGAATTGAATCATGAATCATGAATCATGAATTGAATCATTAATCATGAATTAAGAATCGAATCATGAATCATGAATCATGAATTGAATCATTAATCATGAATTGAATCATGAATCATGAATCATGAATTAAATCATGAATCATGAATTAAATCATGAATCATGAATCATGAAATGAATCATTAATTGAGTCATGTATTGAATCATGAATTGAATCATGAATCATGAATCAAGAATCGAATCATGAATCATGAATCATGAATCATGAATTGAATCATTGATCATGAATTGAATCATGAATCATTAATTAAATCATGAATCATGAATTGAATCATGAATCATGAATCATGAATCATGAATCATGAATTGAATCATGGATCATGAATTGAATCATGAATCATGAATTAAATCATGAATCATGAATTGAATCATGAATCATGAATCACGAATCATGAATCATGAATTGAATCATGAATCATGAATTGAATCATGAATCATGAATCATGAATTGAATCATGAATCATGAATTGAATCATGAATCATGAATCATAAAATGAATCATGAATTGAATCATGAATTGAATCATGATTTTTGAATCATGAAATGAATCATAATTTGAATCATAAATATTAATCGAATCATGAATCATGAATCAAGAATTTAATCATAAAAATGAATCATTAATTGAATCATGAATCATGAATCGAATCATGAATAATGAATTGAATCATGATTTATGAATAATAAATCATGAATCATGAATCATGAATTCAATCATGAATCATGAATCAAATCATGAATCTTGAATCATGAATTGAATCGAATTATGAATCATGAATTGAATCATGAATCATGAACTGAATCATGAATCATGAATTGAATCATGAATCATGAATCATGAATTAAATCATGAATTATGAATCATGAATTGAATCATGAATCATGAATCATGAATTGAATCATGAATCATGAATCATGAATTGAATCATGAATCATGAATAGAATCATGAATCATGAATTAAATCATAAATTATGAATCATGAATTGAATCATGAATCGAATCATGAATCATGAATCATGAATTGTATCATGAATTATGAATCATGAATCATGAATTGAATCATGAATCATAAGTCAAGAGTCATGAATCAAATCATGAATCATGAATTGAATCATGAATCAGGAAAAATGAATCGAATCATGAATCATGAATCATGAATCATGAATTGAATCATGAATCATGAATTATGAATTGAATCATGAATCATAAATCGAATCATGAATCATGAATTGAATCAGGATTCGAATCATGAATTGAATCACGAATCATGAATCATGAATTATGAATTGAATCATGAATCATAAATCGAATCATGAATCATGAATTAAAATCATGAATCATGAATCATGAATTGAATCATGAATCGAATCATGAATCATGAATCATGAATTGTATCATGAAAATATGAATCATGAATCATGAATTGAATCATGAATCATGAATTGAATTATGAATCATGAATCATGAATTGAATCATGAATCAGGAAACATGAATTGAATCATGAATCATGAATCATAAATCATGAATTGAATCATGAATCATGAATCATGAATTGAATCATGAATCATAAATCGAATCATGAATCATGAATTGAATCAGGAATTATGAATCATGAATCGAATCATGAATCATGAATTGAATCATGAATCATGAATCATGAATTGAATCATGGATCATGAATCATGAATCCAATCATGAATCATGAATTAAATCATGAATTATGATCATGAATTGAATCATGAATCATGAATCATGAATTGAATCATTAATCATGAATTAAGAATCGAATCATGAATCATGAATCATGATTGAATCATTAATCATGAATTGAATCATGAATCATGAATCATGAATTAAATCATGAATCATGAATTAAATCATGAATCATGAATCATGAAATGAATCATTAATTGAGTCATGTATTGAATCATGAATTGAATCATGAATCATGAATCAAGAATCGAATCATGAATCATGAATCATGAATCATGAATTGAATCATTGATCATGAATTGAATCATGAATCATTAATTAAATCATGAATCATGAATTGAATCATGAATCATGAATCATGAATCATGAATCATGAATTGAATCATGGATCATGAATTGAATCATGAATCATGAATTAAATCATGAATCATGAATTGAATCATGAATCATGAATCACGAATCATGAATCATGAATTGAATCATGAATCATGAATTGAATCATGAATCATGAATCATGAATTGAATCATGAATCATGAATTGAATCATGAATCATGAATCATAAAATGAATCATGAATTGAATCATGAATTGAATCATGATTTTTGAATCATGAAATGAATCATAATTTGAATCATAAATATTAATCGAATCATGAATCATGAATCAAGAATTTAATCATAAAAATGAATCATTAATTGAATCATGAATCATGAATCGAATCATGAATAATGAATTGAATCATGATTTATGAATAATAAATCATGAATCATGAATCATGAATTCAATCATGAATCATGAATCAAATCATGAATCTTGAATCATGAATTGAATCGAATTATGAATCATGAATTGAATCATGAATCATGAACTGAATCATGAATCATGAATTGAATCATGAATCATGAATCATGAATTAAATCATGAATTATGAATCATGAATTGAATCATGAATCATGAATCATGAATTGAATCATGAATCATGAATCATGAATTGAATCATGAATCATGAATAGAATCATGAATCATGAATTAAATCATAAATTATGAATCATGAATTGAATCATGAATCGAATCATGAATCATGAATCATGAATTGTATCATGAATTATGAATCATGAATCATGAATTGAATCATGAATCATAAGTCAAGAGTCATGAATCAAATCATGAATCATGAATTGAATCATGAATCAGGAAAAATGAATCGAATCATGAATCATGAATCATGAATCATGAATTGAATCATGAATCATGAATTATGAATTGAATCATGGAATCATAAATCGAATCATGAATCATGAATTGAATCAGGATTCGAATCATGAATTGAATCACGAATCATGAATCATGAATTATGAATTGAATCATGAATCATAAATCGAATCATGAATCATGAATTGAATCAGGATTCGAATCATGAATTGAATCACATATCATGAATCATGAATCATGAATTGAATCATAAATCATGAATCATCAATTATGAATTGAATCATGAATCATAAATCGAATCATAAATCATGAATTGAATCAGGATTCGAATCATGAATCGAATCATGAATCATGAATCAAGAATCTTGAATCGAATCATGAATCATGAATTTGAATCATGAATCATGAATCATGAATTAAATCATGAATTATGAATCATGAATTGAATCATGAATCGAATCACGAATCATGAATCATGAATTGTATCATGAATCATGAATCATATATTGAATCATGAATCATGAATCTAGAATCATAAATCGAATCATGAATCATGAATTAAATCATAAATCATGAATCATGAATTAAATCATGAATCAGGAAACATGAATCGAATCATGAATTATGAATCATGAATCATGAATTGAATCATGAATCATGAATCATGAATCATGAATTGACTCATGAATCATAAATCGAATCATGAATCATGAACTGAATCAGGATTCGAATCATGAATTGAATCAGGATTCAAATCATGAATTGAATCATGAATCATGAATTGAATCATAAATCATGAATTATAAATCATGAATCGAATCATGAATCAGAATCTTGAATCGAATCATGAATCATGAATTGAATCATGAATCATGAATCATGAATCATGAATTGAATCATGAATCATGAATCATGAATCATGAATTAAATCCTGAATCATAAATTGAATCATGAATTGAATCATGAATCATAAATTGAACCATGAATCATGAATCAAATCATGAATCATAAATTGAATTAGGATTCGAATCATGAATTGAATCATAAATCATGAATCATGAATTGAATCATAAATCATGAATCATGAATCATAAATTGAATCATGAATCATGAATCATGAATTGAATCATGAAATTAATCATGAATCGAATCATGAATCATGAATCATGAATTAAATCATGAATCATGAATCATGAATTTAATCATGAATCGAATCATGAATCATGATTCATGAGTTGAATCATGAATCAGGAATTGAATCATGAATCATGAATCAAGAATCATGAATCGAATCATGAATCATAAATTGAATCATGAATCATGAATCATGGATTGAATCATGAATCAGGAATCATGAATCGAATCATGAATTATGAATCATGAATTGAATCATGAATCATGAATCATGAATCTTGAATCATAAATTGAATTATGAATCAAATCATGAATCATGAATTGAATCATGAATCATGAATTGAATCATGAATCATGAATTAAATCATGAATCATGAATCATGAATTGAATCATGAATTGAATCATGAATCATGAATTGAATCAGGAATTGAATCATGAATCATGAATCATGAATTGAATCATGAATCATGAATTGAATCATGAATCATGAATTAAATCATGAATCATGAATTATGAATTGAATCATGAATTGAATCATGAATCATGAATTGAATCATGAATTAGATCATGAATCATGAATCATAAATTGAATCATGAATCATGAATTGAATCATGAATTGAATCATGAATCATGGAATCATGAATCATGAATTGAATCATGAATCATGAATCATGAATCGAATCATGAATCATGAATTGAATCATAAATCATAAATCGTGAATCGAATCATGAATCATGAATCATGAATCATGAATCATGAATTGAATGATGAATCATGAATCATGAATCATGAATTGAATCATGAATCATGAATTATGAATCAAGAATTGAATCATGAATCATGAATTGAATCATAAATCATGAATCATGAATCAAATCATGAATCATGATTAATGAATTGAATCATGAATCATGAATTGAATCGTGAATCATGAATCATGAATCATGAATTGAATCATTAATCATGAATTATGAATCATGAATTGATTCATGAATCATGAATCATGAATTGAATCATGAATCATGAATAATGAATCATGAATTGAATCATGAATTGAATCATGAATCGATTAATGAATTGAATCATGAATCATGAATTGAATCATGAATCATGAATCATGAATTGAATCATGAATCATGAATAATGAATCATGAATTGAATCATGAATTGAATCATAAATCATGAATCATGAATTGAATCATGAATCATGAATCATAAATTGAATCATGAATTATGAATCATGAATTGAATCATGAAATTAATCATGAATCGAATCATGAATCATGAATCATGAATTAAATCATGAATCATGAATCATGAATTGAATCATGAATCGAATCATGAATCATGAATCATGAATTGAATCATGAATCAGGAATTGAATCATGAATCATGAATCAAGAATCATGAATTGAATCATGAATCATAAATTGAATCATGAATCATGAATCCTGAATTGAATTAATGAATCAGGAATCATGAATCGAATCATGAATCATGAATCATTAATTGAATCATGATCATGAATCATAAATCGAATCATGAATCATGAATTTAATCAGGATTCGAATCATGAATTGAATCATGAATCATTAATTGAATCATGAATA
>NW_027447862.1:0-83876 GCF_038048845.1 Mixophyes fleayi | reverse complement strand
TTGAGCACTTGCATATTTTTTGAGGAAATAAAAATATACTGAGATAAATTCGTTGTTAATGAGGTGACACCTAAATCTACTGGTCTAACTGATAGTCCCTTAGTATCCTTCTGCACGTTGGGTAACTATAAAAAAATTAAAGCTGGAATAATGGGGTAAGCATATCAAGAAGCTGTTACGACTTCCCAGTAACCATCATAAGCCTTTAGAACAAGCAGAAGAGGTCTTCACCCACAGCAGCCGCATTTCTTATAGAGCTAGATGCACTCACAGGTACTTGGATGCTCCCCAGGACTTGTACTCAGAGTTGTAAAAGCTTATAACCAGAACTGGAAGCACATAGGCTGGATACACACTACAGTGTTATCAGCCAATTGTGTTATCGGGCCAATCACACGATAAATGAGTGTTTGGCCCAGTATCACATTAGTATACACTGCAACAATGAATGATTATCGTTCCAAAGCTCATCGCATTTCATTTGATTTTTAAACTGACCTAAAAATCTTGTTCAATGATGGAACAATGTTGTTCCGATTCTGCAGTGTGTTTGCCCTCATGACCGGCAGTGTCCATAGGTCTCTACGGAATGTGCAGAGTCACTGGGGTATATTTACTAAACTGCGCGTTTGAAAAAAGTGGTGATGTTGTCTATAGCAACCACTCAGATTCTAGCTGTCATTTTGTAGAATGTACTAAATAAATAAATGACAGCTAGAATCTTTTTCAAACCTGCAGTTTAGTAAATATACCTCACAAAATTTTCCGCCTATGGTTATATCAAATGAAGAGCACAAATCTGAAGATAAATCATGTAAAATGTATTTAGTCTGTACACATGAATTGGCATGCTGATTGGGACTTTTTTTTTTTTTAAATTGTCGGTAAAATCGTTAAGGATATCTTATCGGGAGAAATTTTGTAAAGTGTGTACCAAGCCATAGGAGGCACAGGATAGCCAGGGCCATCCAAAGGTCGAGGGTCAAAGGCAAGCAAGAAGGGTTGCAGGAATAGGCCAAAAGGTGATGGTTAGCAGCAAACAAGTGAGGTCCAGGTAATAAGCCAGAAGTTACGCTTTTACTCTTAGCCCTTAAGGACACCTTTGTGTAACCCTTCCCTAAATTGCACTAATAACTCTTTGTGAAATTCTATTGTGGGATCACTTTCTAATTTGAAGCATGTAGCTGTATATTCCAAAATGTGAAAGACATCCTTTAAATAATCTCTAAATCTGTTGAGGAGGACCAATCCTCTGCCTTCTTAAGCCAGTTTCACAAGAAGTTAATCATTGTCTCTTAATTATTTTAATGTTTTCGTTTCTTGCTTAGTGGTTTAATGGATCTCAAGTGTTGTTCTGGTTTTAATTTCTTTATATGTTTTTCTTACTAATTAGTGGGCTTTCATTTAGATACAAGTAGAATACATATGTAGATATGTTTGCCATCATTATAGAGGCTTATGGAAATATTCATTGGGGCATATTCAATTTGGGTTCCGGTCCGCGGTAACGCGCGTTACCGCGGAAAGTGCCCATTATTGCTGGTATTACGGTACCGCAATAACGCAGATTTTCGCATGCAACGGGCTGCAAACGAAAATCCACGTTATTGCGGTACTGTAATACCGCGGACTGGAACCCGAATTGAATATGCCCCTTTGAGTGTTAATTTATGCACAAACTTACATAGGTCCATATATGCCTCAAACTTGTTTAATTTGAACCTTTATTTAGTATTTGCATTTGTGCTGTTGTTAATGTGTGATTCAAATAAAAAAATCCTGCAGAGTCTGGAGAGTAATTGATGTAGAAAGTGAATATTGAATATTGAGACCCATGTATGAAACCTCTCCTCCCCTTCTAATATGTTTGATTTTCTTGTTTGTGCTCCTATATTGTTGGTAACTAGTGTTTTTCTTTTCTCAGGGACAACAGACACCTCACGTTCCTGCATTAAAAACTGATAAGTATCTGTCCCATTTAAGCATTGTTCTTAAACCTTTTAATCAGAGATTGTTAAACAGCTTCCTCTATGTCTATGTTATTGATGTCACATTCAAATCTAACAACTATATCTCAATGATTACTCATAACTAAAATTGTACTTGTTTGTTAAATGTCTTGATTCATTAAGGAAAGTAAAGCAAAAAAATTAATAAATTGTCACCTTGGCAAAACCATGTTGCACTGGAAGGGGAGGTAAATTTAAAATGAGGTAACAGATTTATACTTTGATAGGGCATGTTCTAGATCAACTTTAAATTTCAATGTACAAATAAAGCTTTCAAGTATTTGTGTGCAACATGAAAAAACAGCCAGTATTTAAGTTATGTGCAAAATAATAAACTAATTTGCACCCCTTGCATTGTAACATGGTTTTGTCCAGGAGAAAACTTACTAAAAAATTTTCATTACTTTTCTTAAGGAATCAGGCCCTTGGTTTCTATGATCTTCCTGGATCAAGATTTCTAACTCTAAACATCTAAAAATTGTTTTCAAGTTGCTAAAGTGTACTGTAAACTCCAAATTGCAAGAGTTGAGATACTCCATTCCAACAATGTATCCTCACTATCTTTTCAGATAAAAATTACATCATTTATTTGACAACTCTAGAGAGCCTGATTTGACCCAAAGTGATCAATATTCAATATAAAATGTTCTAATTTTTCACATAGAGTAAAGTCATTATGATAATACAACAAACGTTCAGCATTGATAAATGGTTAGTCAGGAAAATTAAGCCTCATTCAAAATGGAGCTGCACCAGTTATGGTAATGGAAATCTAACTACTAGGGAATTAGAGTAGTAAAGATGGGAAATTTAAAAAAATAGTTTAGCATTGTCATCAGTTAGGCATGGGTAGATTTTTTTTTAGGGCAAAGAGACATGATTTTGCAAGGTAATGAAAGTGTGAAGTGAAGACCAGGTCAAAATCAAATATAATTCCAAGATACCATACTTGTAGTTTGGAAGTTAAGGTAGTGTTGCTGACATATCAGCTGTGTGGTGTTAATGGAAGGAGGGAACACAGGGAGTTTTCTGTTGACATTTTAAATTTCAGGTAGAAGGAGAATATGACAGAGGAGGCATCTGGAAGACAGTCACTGGATTTGTTCAGGAGAGAGTTCTCAAAAGAAGGTGTAGAGTTGAAAGTCATCAGCATAGATGTTGTACTGAAAATAAAAACTCCCCATTGCATTTCTGAGGGGAAAAGTATAATGAGAGGGCAGGAGGTGTCCCAGCACTGATCCCTGAGTTACTTTAATGATTAGCAGAAATGGAAAAAATAGTAGAACTGCAACAGAGACTGGCTTGATGGGATATGATGAGAACCAAGATAGGACAGTATCCATTAGGCCAAAAAAGCTATGTGATTGTATAAGTAGGGGACCTACAATATCAAAGGCAGTAGAACAATCAAGAAGGTTCAATACCAAAGAAATTTCCTTAGCACTCAAAACTTAACTGGAAATTTTTCAGTTTCAATGGAATACAGTGCTTTGGTTACAAATTAAAGGGGTCATCAGAGAAGTAGTGGAGAAATGGTGGAATAGCCAAGTTTAATGCATTAATAAGTTCAGGTTTTTCTTTTTTTTATATAGATATTAGGTGACTTTACTATTGGGCTGTGAGGAAGATGAAGCTACCGACGTATAGGAATGGAGAACACATTTATAATGAACTTTATTCAGTGGACCTGGCCATTCAAGTAAAAATATATAATTTTACTAATTATCTATTTAAATCTATTACTTGTCTCATTACATTCTAAGATATGATTATAGTGGGTATGCATCCACATTAGCAATTTTAACCTTATGTATGATTAGACAAACCTCACCATAAACATTCATTTGCTTTTCAACCTTTTACATGTGTAGGGAGTATTTTAAGTTATATAAACCTCTAAAGATAGTGAATAACATTCCAAGTTGCTATGCTTTATTTTACAATAATATCAGCTGAAAATATATGCAATTGATTCAATAGACTTTTTATTTTGTACTATTGAAAACCTGGTGATTTGTCACATTTAAAACATTGGTAGTCAGTAATATTTTATCCCTGTCCACAGACCTAGGATAACTTTTGCAAAGGGTTAATCTATAAAGTTTATTTGGGGGGTAGTCTACACTGCAGATAGAATTTTCAGACATAGCTGGTGAACAGGAGTCATAGGAAGACACTAATAAACCCAACACCAAAGCAAAACATACTCCTCAATATAAACACACACATCCACATCCCCCAAAAAACAATAAACAAACAAAGACACACATACTAGTAACTTATTTTCTGTTGTCAAATTCTATATTTATATTGGCAGCACCTTGTTAACTGTCAAAAACATAAAAAATAAAAGTATGTGAGACAGCCAATCATCAAAAATTTACTATATGTCTATTTTTAAAATAAAACTAATTTTTATATGGTATTTATTTTTACTTTTGTACTTAAATTTGTATAACTTTTTGCACAATATGGTGAAAGGTTTAGAATTGAATATAAAATATGCCGTTTGGCGTATGCACAAATGTGTCTCTGTACTTTGAATTGCTTGTATCTTAAGATATGAGTAACATTAAATCTAACATATAGATGCTTCCAGAGTAAATATACTATAATCATCGTCATCAACTAGAAAATTGCACCTATTTTGTGTAGGTGCAAAATTTAGGCCTTCAAAGCAAAATTAACGCTTTCACATGTTTCAAAAATACTATTAAGATGCATCTTAAAGCATACTTACCAACTTTTTGGAGTTTGTGTCCGGGAGCCTGCTTGGGGCAGGTGGGCGTGCGGGGGGCGGGGCTCCGAAATTGCACCCCTGTGACGCAATGACGCAAAATGCATCATTTTACAGCGGGAGCGGGCCAAATTCTGCGAATTGCAGCATTTTGGCCCAAATTCGGGCATATGCGGGAGATTGTCACACTCTCCCGGGAGTCCGGGAGACCCACCCGAAATGCGGGAGTCTCCCAAGCATTCCGGGAGAGTTGGCAAGTATGTCTTAAAATAAGTTGCTTAACCTGTGTCTGTGTGCTCTTACTTTACAGCACTTGCATGTGAACATCTATGATCTGCCTCTTGAAGCACATGGGGCCATAAGTGTTAAATACATGCAGTTCAAAATACTGGCAAGCTGCTTGTGTATAATGTAACAAATGCTATGTGACATACAAATTTGCAAAGCACAAAATTGCCCTTATGTGTCAACATATATGTTCACATAAATACAAAGATTTACAGAACTTTGGTGAAGAGTTTTTTTAACCTATTTCCAAACTCTGACTATAAAGGAGTACTGCCAATATACATTTGCAAATGTACCTTCAACGTCAAAACTCATATAACAGTCTATCAGCATCTTGTCATTTTATTGGGTTTTTACAGGATGTGGTCATATTTAATCATACAGTTCATACATTTCTCTGATGTCTGTCACTGCAATTGTGCTTCCTCTAATAGCATACTATTATATATCTTTAATATAGTGTGTACATCATTGAAATGTTACTTCTTTCATGAATATCCTCCAGGTAAACTTTTTCCTAGAGTATTTTCATTTTATTGACCGATTTCCGTCTCTTTAGGTATTATATAATATATCTATATCTATATATCTCTATATCTCTATATCTCTATCTCTATCGCTATCTATCTATCTAAAAAAATATATATATATATATATATATATATATATATATAAATATATATCATAAATGGAAGACTCACTCAATACTTAGATCAGTCCCAGGTCAATTCATACAGTTTAGCATTATCAAAAATTCCACTGTGCAAGGTTCATAGTGATCATCAACATCATCATCATCAATTTATTTATATAGTGATGATGCAAAATGTCCATATGTCCAAACAGGGATAAAAAACCAGCAAAGTGTTGAAAACAAAAAACTGACAAAATGTACAAATGTAATTAAAAAATATACATACCGAGCATTACATAGACAGAAACCAAACGACTGCTTTCGTCAGATATACTGACTTTCTTCAGGGAAAGTAAGTATATCTGACGTGAGCATAGAGAACTTAAAGTTATTTATAGGGGATAAATCATAACTGCAGTTTAAATATGTTATACCAATTGAATCCATTGATAGGTTTAGCTACTACAGTGTAAAATGTGAGGACAGAAAGTCTGATGTAATTGTATTGGAGGGCTTTGCACATTTCAGTGGGAGAAGATTGAAGCTGCCATAGGTGACACTCCTAAGGGCTCTTGCTGTGAGATACACCCTGACACAAGTTAGTTTTTGGACTCCTGAATAGACTTTGTGAGGCCAGTCACAGCTGGACATCCTTGCAGTCCAAGGCAGCATTTTGAAGGCCTATACAGATATATAGAAATATGAGCATCCAAGAAAAATACCTTCATAGTTCATATTTTTTGAAATCCAGGTGGTTATCCATACTGAGGAGCAGAAATCACACCAGGGTTGTGAATGAAAGGTACAGGTGGTATCCGGGAACAGCTAAAATCACATATCTTGGAAAAGGTATGTCACATTGTCAAAATGTCATCATGTTTGGTATTAAAAGATGGACAGAGTCATAGGGGATTTATTAATGATAACATGTGACGCTCTACAGAAAAGTTAGATCACATAGTAGAATTGGTTAGTAAATCAGGCAACATGCAAATGGTGATTGAAAAAAGTGTCACAGGCCACAACCTTCTGGGGGTACAAAGAGGTGTGGAAGTGTCTTTAAAAGGCTGAGACCAGGTATAGCAAAGGGTCAGACTTTTTGGGAAATCAGTTCACATTGATAAGCTGTCCATCTTCCAAGCCAATTTCCCTTGGCCATTCACGTAAGTGCCATTCTGAATGTAACCCCTTTTATTTGAATCTGTTTTGCTTGTGTATGTTATCTCAATCTATTAATTGTTTATTAATTATTTTTTTATATCTGTTTGCCCTGTACTTTTGTATGTTAAATGTATAAGTTAATATGTTGCGTCCTTGATACTCTAACAAATCCATTAGCCTGTTAAGAATAAATAGCTCAGCCAAGTTAATCCTTTGAATGCCAGTGTGTGATTTGTTGATACCTTGGATTAAGAAGCTATGTGTGCTTGAATTTTCATTTGTGTAACAGTCTGGAGGTCTGAAGAGTTAACTGTCTTGCTAGTCTGTGGATAGCTAGAAGCCTTGTGTATCAGTATTGGATATATATACATGTATTGCCTTCTTTAAGTGCACTTACAGACTTCCACAATTTGTTTCTTTTTGTATTTTAAGTTTCTGCTGTTTTGTGATTTTATGATTTTTTATTTTATGTAATATTTTGTGATTGCTAATCACCTACTTATAACATTTTTGAATTCTATTTATTTAAATTTATTACAGTATTTGTAAAATACATTTAGTTTTATTGTAATAACAGTAATTAGTAGCAACATGTTTAAAGGAAATATTTTATTAATCTGAGACAGAATAATGAATAAGTAAGCTTACTCCCAAACAATCTCTATTTTAGCAATGAAAGAACCGCAGCATTAAATGAAACTAATCTTCAAACATATGGCAGTGGAGTTGTTAACCAAATTTTTTTTGGCATAGCTAAGTCTGTAGAAACAACAATGCCATGTAGACCCAGCACTGCATTAGCACCGAACACCTTTAAAACACAGAAATCATTTTTGTAAATAAATGTTTACTGAGCCAACAACACAGGATATCTAATCAGTGAACTGTACAGTAAAGAGGAATCAGTGCAGGAAATGAGAACCTGTGAGACACTCAGGATATGAGCATTAATGATACCGCTATCTCCATTGATAGCGCTATGCCTTCTTTTTCATCCTCACTAGGAAAAGCTTATCCACCCAGCAATGCCCATCTGAAACCCAGTGTGCCATCTGTCAGCGAGACTTATCTCAATATATAATGCCTGCCTTGAAATTGCTTACCAATCTGTATATTTAATATATGCAGTTAGTGTAAAAAATAGCTGATATTAACTGACTGATTCCCTATGTGATTTACACCTAATAGCCTTTTTGTGTGGAAATGGGCAGAATGGATTTTTAGATAATAAATATGGGGTTATTCACTGAATATTATGCATTTAATTGTAAAATATTTTAAAAATAAATAAGTGAGCAGGGGCAAATGCAGGATTGCAATAGGGGATTTTCAAATGCGTGCATGGGGAAGCCTATTTATCAAGTATTGTGGTGGTAATCTCAGGACAGGTATATATATGTATAAGTACATATATATGTGTGTATATATATAAATATATATATATATATATATATATATATATATATATATATATATATATATAATACACACACGAGGATGCACTCTGTTCACAATACGTAAATCAAAACTTAAAAAGCTGTGCACAGTCCATAATTCAAAAAGACTGGGTCCATAGTTGTTCAACAAAAGAAAAGACCACTACCACCAACCAGGGGCATTCATAATTGCCCCTGATGACAGCAGCCTAGCTGAAAAAATAGTTGTGTAGGGCTTGCTATTGTGATGCATCTTTCCATTATTTTCTATTAAATTTTGCATTCTTCTTATTGCTGCTGGTGCTGGTCTGTTCGTTGATCAACCGTGGATCCTATATATATATATATATATATATATATATATATATATATATACACATACATAGTCTGCCTCTGGTGCTGGTCTGTTCGTTGACCAACTGTGGATCCTATATATATATATATATATATATATATATGTAATGAAAAAATATAGAAGAAGGCGCACAATAGTGTAGTACAATAATGTAAATGGAATCATACACGAATCCAAAGTGGGACTTTAGCACCAGTGAAAAGGAAACCAGAGACCATAATGCATCACCCAAGTGAGCCAAACATGGATATTTCACAGCATAAAACAAGGGTATAGTAGATAATAGGCCCCTCAGCATGAATTATGGGTCACCCAATCCAAATCTGTACGGGTGTATGCGTACCAGAAATAAAACCTTTTCCGCTTATCTGTAATATTATCCCATAGAGCAGCACGATCAGGTCACATTCTCTTCATTGCCAAATCATAAGGCAAAGGTCCAAAGAGGTACCCCAGAAGCCTCCAAAGAGCAATTTAGCGCCAGTACCCCCCTCTCAGCTACTAACACCAACATGTCTCTCAGACAAATTTGCAATGAAGAGAATGGGACCTGATCGTGCTGCTCTATGGGATAATATTACAGATAAGCGGAAAAGTTTTTATTTCTGGTACGCATACACCCGTACAGATTTGGATTGGGTGACCCATAATTCATGCTGAGGGGCCTGTTATCTACTATACCCTTGTTTTATGCTGTGAAATATCCATGTTTGGCTCACTTGGGTGATGCATTATGGTCTCTGGTTTCCTTTTCACTGGTGCTAAAGTCCCACTTTGGATTTGTGTATGATTCCATTTACATTATTGTACTACACTATTGTGCGCCTCCTTCTCCATTTTTTCTTTACAGGTATTTCCATGCTACACCGCTTGGCGAAAGGAGGATTGGCAGCCACATGTACATGGGGAGTGTACTTTTGAGAAGAATATAGACTTTTATGTTGGACTGTAATTTGTATACTTGTATATGCTATAAGCGCCATACTTATATCTTGTATTGTGATTTTATATATATATATATATATATATATATATATATATATATGTATATATATTTTCTCCCTCTTTCAATTGTGAGTGTCTGCCCTTCTATCTCCCTTTATACACACACACACACGCACACACACACACACACATATAGTGTGAGTAAAGGATCTGTACTGATTAATAGCATTTATGGAGCATAGTATAGCGGGAGGGGGATCCCCTTCTTTTCTATCATTATCCCTTATATGCTTCTATCTCTCTTTTCTCCCCCCCCAACATCTCATTTAGTTTATTCCACTCTCCATTCCTCTGCCTCTGCACTTACTTAACATACTTTCACTTTCCTCTTGCAGTTTTCTATAGTGCAGTGTGGCAGCCACGATCTCCTTCCTCTGTTCCTGCAGGGCTGTCAGCAGGGTGCTTGCAATGCAGTAATAGGCTGCACAGACTCCACAGTCACACAGTGAGATGAAAGGACGGATTCCCCATGAAGACTGCGGATGATTTAAACACAGTAACATGGGGCATTCTGGGCAACTAGAGACCCCCCTAAGTATGTGCCTGGTGAGTATATATGGACAGAAAGTGCAAAAGATAACTCATGTATTGGGCAGAATAAGGCACTTTGTTTTTAGAAAAAAACAAGGAAAAGATCAGAACAATTCAGAATCGCATGGATATGAGTAAATGTTCCCATTTCATTAGTTGATAACATAAAAGCATAATAAGCTGATCGGTTCATATACTGTCATTAACAAACTAAACATAGGCATGTTTTCGTTGCAAAGGGGACATCACAAAGTAAACCCATAAATCCACAATAAGAGTGGAACGACAGATCTGTTGTGCCCTTCTAAAGTTTATTCTTTGAATTGAGTGGATTGTCACTTTATCACAACAAAGAAGTAAATGTTCTTGCTGCTAAATTACACATTACATTTATTGCAGAGCAAGTAAATGAACACCTCCTGTCTGGAAAGGGTTTCTTCTCACCTCATTGGGAGCATATAAGGCCATGTTAATACAAATAGGATTCCCTGCATATGAGAGAGGGTTATTTTCAGTCCAATCTCCAGCAGAGTGAAGCTGGATCAATGTCTAACCGATGCCTCTCATGCCAGGTTAGTGGCAGGGAAAGTACTGGCACTTTAGCCTAGTGCTGTGGGACCTAACCTTACCCCTCTGGTTGGGGCAAGACTATATTTTTATGAACCGCAAATGTTGCATCATTCATTCTAATCCAATGTAACTGAATGTTGAGAACTATCAATTTATCATACAGTTCTTGAGACATGGTGTAGAAAAAAGTCTTCTCACCACTCTCTGAATGGTTACATTGTTAAATCATTTGTTTATGCTTGTTATGGGATAGTCTACAGCACAGTTAGGATTACATAGGATAAAGAAAATAAAGACTGTAGTAAAATTATTTTTCCCCACAATGATCTGTGGGGAGTGTACTTTTCTCAGATAAGCACCCCCTGGATCCACCACTGTATATAAGAAGATTCAACATAGGTGTAACTGGCTTTAATGACATTGGGTTCGAGGGCTGTTAGTCCCTCTTCAATGTACTTCCCATTTCACTAGAGTAATTGATTGATATTCTTTTCCACCTGACAATTGTATTACCCCAATTGTACCCCAAGAGTAATCAAATAAGGCTGCATTCAAGAATCATGAATTAACTATACTTTAAAAAATGTTTATAATTTTATAAAAATCTAACTACTAACTAAAAAAAATTAAACAATCTGTTAATTCTAAAGTTAACTAATGTTAATGACTTTGTTGTTTCTGCTTTTTGTTGGAAAGCATTTGAATTTTTGGACCAGAGGTGGAATTAGCGAGCTGTGTCCCCCGGTACTGAGAGGTGGGGAGGAGGGAACTGGGGCCCCTGACCCTCTGCATCTTCCATACAGTCAGCTCCATTATCTTCATGCATGTCGGTGCATGGTACCTGGCGCACCAATGGTAGTTCTGCCACTGATTTGGGTGCAGCATGGAGGTCAGCAGTTTCATTTGATCCTCTAGATGGGTATCTGTCATTTGTGAAATACCCCAAGCATTCGAAAGAAAGGTGCATGCAAATGGCACATCTTCGCAACAGCGGCAACTTTGCACACAACATTGAGGCAATGAGGGCAGGCCATGGTGCTCTGGTTCCGTGCAAACTTCCAGACAAAGAGATAAGTGCCAAAGGCTTCATGCACTGTGTAGACTGCCAGGGCTTGTTTGCAAGGAAATACCAGTGGCGACACATGAAGAGATATAAGGTAAACCAAAAGGGCAATAAGCTCACACCTGGCAAGAACAGAGTCCAATAACTGTGCGCCTTTGCTCAGCCTATTCAACCTGACATCAGTAGTGGCTTTTGGAAGCTTTTGAGGGACATGACCCAAGATGAAGTCTTACTCGCAGTCAAAAATGACCGATTCATCATACAGATGGGGCAGCATCTCTTCAACCGGGTGGGATCAGATGTTGGCGGACATGAGTACATCCGTCAGAAGCTTAGAGAAATAGGCAGGCTACAGCTACAGGCCAGAAGAGCTTCCTCTTTGAAGAGGATGGAAGACTTTAGCACCCCATCAAACTTTCTTCACGTAGACGCTGTGTAGCTGTGTGGCTATGACGAGGAAACAGGTACATTTAAGATGCCCTCGCTGGCACTCAAGGTCGGTCGCGGCCTGCAAAAGAGTCATGATGGAGGGCTGCATTGCTGTGGTTCAAAACACACAAAATTTCAGGAACATATATGAGGCGAGATGGAACGAATTTATCTCATTGGCTGCCTTGTAAACTTCTAAGGAGTCCAAGTGGAACATTACTCTGCTCTGACCTTTCACGGAAGATGTGAAAAATATGCACTTGTACCTCGGTGAGAAGCAGCAAGCCTACAGAAGTGCTCGCCAGACCAGCTGCCTTGTCACACTTCAGAGGCTCCGATTGTATACGACTGTGTGCCCAAGAGTGGGGGGCCAAACATCGCTACACGCTGTCTTCCACAAAGCTTCGAAAGCACATTGCCTCTCTCTCAAATGTCCTCAACCTAAACGACATAGAACTGGATCAGTTGTCAGACTTCCTTGGGCACAACATCACGGTGCATCAGCATTATCACCGCTTCCCAGAAGGCACCATCCATCTCTCCAACATCAGCAAACTGTTAATGGCTCTCAAGAGTGGCGACTGGTCGAATTCAAAGGCAAGAATTTGGACGAGAGGCACATTGATCTGGACTGTATGTAGGAAATCTGTTGTCTGATGTATGCTCTTGACTTGTACATCAGACATTTACATATCTTTTATTTTTCAGACCCAGTCCAGCTAGAGACCGACATGTCGGATGATGAGCAACCCCCTGTGACAGAGGGACAAGTCGTTAAGTGTTTGGTCGATACCTCCATGTCAGAAGAGAGGCGGTGTATGGACCTGGCAACAAGTGACCAGTGCCCAGCTATGGCTTCCACAGGTAGGTGTAGAACACAATTTTGCTAGGCAGAAGAACTTTGCCTTCTCTGTATTTTGCAGAGTCATAATGGACCACTCTATTTCCTTTCAGGTTGCAAAAAAGTGCAGAGGAAATCCTGGAACTGAGAGGAGGATCCAGGTTGTGGAGAAACACCTGATGAGGATTATATAGACATGCCGAGTGCTCGGAAAGCGAGACTGTGTTGCGTGGCTCATGGCTGAACCATCCATACTGAAAGATCGGAACTGGCCTGGTGTGAAATTCTACATAAAGAACCGCATAACAGCTTTAAAGATGGATCAAACTTGTTGAAATCATGCACAGTGGTTGTTGGTGTAAGCGGGCATGTGGCTTTCCTCAGACGGCCAGAATACACAAAAATTTCCCTACCATTATTATTATTTATTCATTTATGTATGCAGGAATGTGGATGTCCTCAGACAGCCAAAATACATGACACTTTTCCCATCTTGCAGTCCGTGTCAGGACTTTATGCAATGCCAAGGTGTAAATCTCATGTGGTAACTCTTGTGACAAATCACTCTTACATATACCCCTATGATTGTTCTGTCGACAGGGAATTAGGAAAGGGGTGTCTCTATATGCCATGTTCCAGACATGGGTTCTCACAATGCAATAAAAACAAGTGTGTGTGTGTATGTGTGAGTGTGTATGTTGCAAAGTTTAGACTTTTAGCTCCAATAGGGCAGGGATTGATGTGAGTGAGCTCTCTGTACAGCACTGTGGAATTAGTGGCGCTATATAAAAATATCTGCTGCTGATGATTAGCTTAGGTGCTTTATTCAATGTTTAAGATAGAGTGCTCATTAACAGTTGGATAATTTGTTTGCATAAAATATGCATTTATGTACTGTGCATCACACTATAACAGTTGCATCCTTAGAGTGGTGTCACCCTGTCATAGGGGGACACAGTCCCAACCTGTTTAGCATTGAAATGAGTTCTCTGGGGGAATCAATAACATAAAAAGATGATGAACAGGGGTTCATATTAGAAGGACAAATTAGCACTCCTTATGTAGATTAAAATATAACTTTTAATGATTATTGTTTAATAATTACATCCTCACGGAAGACAAGGTGAAATATACTAAAAATTACTTTCAAATACACACATACACACGTGTAATAAAAACAAAGACACCAATTGATAGGGATCTATTATATAAAGGAATAATCTAGTAGATACAGAGAATTATCTGTATAAATCCTTGGTAGCAAACCATTTACTGATAAGTAGTGGTTAGTAGGAAGACAGGATGATTTAAAGAGTGAGTGAGAACCATGTCTCTTATGGTGTTGGTATTGTAAGCCTTCTAGTCACCACTGTAACAAGTGTAGCAGGCAGATAACAGAGTGAGATACTTAATCTCCGTGGATTTAATGAGGGGAAACCTCTAGCTCCAGATAGTGTTAGCTTGCATGGTGATATTTGTAAACTTAGGATACAAGGCTTGTTCTGGGTTAATAACAGTATAAAGCACTGCACAATAGTGCATCTATACTAAGGCTGGTGTACTTCCTGCAATGTGTGACAATGTCAGCTATAATAAATGCAGTTGACTCATTGCCAGTAACAGCTCTGTGGTACTGAAAGTTGTCCCTGATATGGGCTAATTTATATATAGTCTCCGTGATGGACAATATTCACAGCAGCTATACACATTAGTGCATCTATGATGAGGCTGATATAATTCCTGCGATGTGTGACCTTGTCAGCTATAATAAATGCAGTTGACTCATTGCCAGTAACAGCTCTGTGGAACTACAAGAGGTCCCTGATAGGAGTAAACTTATGTATACTCTCCGTGGAGGACAATAATCACAGTAGCTCAGCTCGTTTTATCTGACTGATAGAATCCCATAATATTGTACAAACTCCATCTATGCCTGCTACTAAATAGAGGCTACCACTACATTCCTATCTGCAATTGGTGTTGGCGCCAAATAACGCTGGCCCAAACGTACGTTTCACCCTCAGGCTTTGTCAAGGGGAATCACCGTTAAAGCCGATGTAAGAAACTTTTATGTTCCACAAGCGGGATCAGGTGTTGTGATTGACATACTGTCCAGCCAATAGTGAGTGGGATTGCCGTGACATCACACACTGGAAAGGCCACTCATAGGCTGACAGAGACACCTAGTCTCTCCACAGGGGAATCCCTTGTGGGTATCGAATCAGAAGAGGAGAAATAATGATAGACAGGTGAGCCAGCCAATGCCTATTCTTAGAGCATTTTGGATTGAAACAGGATCCTGCGGACCGAGGATTAATATAACAGCGATAGTAATGATGTTAATCATGGTAAGTAATCTATTTTCCATATTGAATTTCAGCACAGGCCATGAATAAAGATGACAAGTAATAAACAGGCCATATTAAATAGCGGGAGTGCGGCAAGCTAGGTCAAACCTGCTGCTATATTATAAGCAGGAAATAGTTGATAAAGTGTGCCTCCCGTATTATTAAGCTGTCATGGTAATGTCACTTGGCAAGTCAATCCATTATAGGTTGGGGAAGAGAAAAACAGGGAAAAATATCTATATAAGGAAATCCCTTCTGAGTGTTATATAAGAGAAAGAGGACAATAAACTGGAGGAGTGAGAAATGCACATTCTTTGTGCACTTGAATTGATATTAAATCAATTAGAACAGTCATGCATATGACAGTTGGGGCTGTGCTGACGGAAGATAGTGCTTGTGACAATTCATAAAGTCACAAACCTGTCAGAAAAAAGTTGAGATATCTAAATACTCATGGCGAGCTACGGCGATGCCACCAGGTAAGTTGGAACTGTTGCTGTATTACCAAAAAATGCATGATAAGATGTTTCTCCTATTCTTTGGCGATGTTGGCCAGTAATTAGAACGGTAGTCATCAGAAGCAGCAAATCTGAGGAATCTCACAGAAAGCAGGCATAGCTGTTGTTTTCATTGAGGCCGAGAGGTTGTACAGAATTAAGTAAAAATATCCATTTGTTTTCTGTCTGCAGAAGTATTCTATCTTGGTCTCCGCCTCTAATGCCCATTTTTATGCTTTCAATTCCTGTGACAGTGAGCAAACGAAAGTCACCGTTATGTGTCAAATGAAAATGTTTGGCAATAGGTGTTATGTTTCTCATTCGTTCCTTATCACGTGTGAAGTTCCGAATGCAGCCAACATGTTCTAAAATACGCCGCTTCAAAGGGCGATTGGTCTTCCCCACATACAGTTTATTGCACGGACAGAAGAGCAGGTACACCACTCCCTGAGTATCACATGTTATGAAGTCATCTATCATATGTGTAAATCCATATCTATCTGTGACTGCATAGGTTTTTTTCATATAAGGACAAGCTTTACACCTCCCACATTTATGTGAACCTTTAAATTTGTTTTCAGGTTTTTTGTTGGTGACGTGGCTGTGTACTAATGTGTCCTTTAGGTTCTGTGCGCGTCGCCAACTAAAATTAGGTCTGTTATTGAGAGCTTTACACAACACTTCATCTGTCCTGAGGATGTGCCAATGTTGCTGTATTATGCTCTGTATGGAGCGCCATTCTTGGCACAAATCCCCCACAAATCTAATAGTGGTGGGATTAGCCTCTTTCTTCTTTTTGTATATGATCTCACTACGGGATTTTCCCTTGCTCTCTGTCCAGGCCTTGGAGACCACTTTGTTACTGTATCCTCGGTCTCGTAAACGTTCGCCAAGTTCTCTTGCGCAAATATTGAAGTCCATAGCATCTGAACAATAATATATCCACGCACCCCAACCTTCTACCTCCTTCCTAAGGTACACAAAAATAATGAGAATCCCCCAGGTCGACCTATTGTTTCTGGGAACGGTTCCCTTACAGAACAAGCGAGTGTTTTCCTTGATAAACACTTGCGTAAACATGTGATGACTCTTCCTTCTTATGTTCAAGACACAACGGATGTCCTCAAGATCCTTGATGGCATAGTATTAGATGATGAGACATTCTTAGCTACATGTGATGTAGAATCATTATATACGAGCATTATACATCAAAATGGCCTGAATGCAGTTGAGTATTTTCTGCGATCAGAAGATAACACACAGTTCAATATCTTTCTACTATCACTCCTGGACTTCGTTTTGAATCACAACTTCTTTGTTTTTGGGGATAGATTTTATTTGCAAACGCGGGGCACAGCCATGGGAGCGGCTTGTACTCCGACGTTTGCAAACCTTTACTTAGGTCAATGGGAACGGGAAACCGTTTTCCAAGAAAGTTATAATCATTATACCAAGTCTATTACCTTGTGGATTAGGTATATAGACGACATTTTGATTATATGGAGCGGTACCCGCGATAACTTTATACAATTCATCAATTGTCTTAATGATAATGACACGAATCTTAAACTTACATACTCCATTGACAGAAATGAAATCTGTTTTCTTGATCTTATTATCAAGAAAGATTTCTGTGGAAGTTTATCAACAGATGTTTACAGGAAATCCACTGCGACCAACAGTATTTTACACAATTCCAGCTTCCATTTTCCACCTACTTTAAGGAATATCCCCAAAGGAGAGTTCTTGAGAATGCGTAGGAATTGTTCAGATGCTATGGACTTCAATATTCGCGCAAGAGAACTTGGCAAACGTTTACGAGACCGAGGATACAGTAACAAAGTGGTCTCCAAGGCCTGGGCAGAGAGCAAGGAAAAATCCCGTAGTGAGATCATATACAAAAAGAAGAAAGAGGCTAATCCCACCACTATTAGATTTGTGGGGGATTTGTGCCAAGAATGGCGCTCCATACAGAGCATAATACAGCAACATTGGCACATCCTCAGGACAGATGAAGTGTTGTGTAAAGCTCTCAATAACAGACCTAATTTTAGTTGGCGACGCGCACAGAACCTAAAGGACACATTAGTACACAGCCACGTCACCAACAAAAAACCTGAAAACAAATTTAAAGGTTCACATAAATGTGGGAGGTGTAAAGCTTGTCCTTATATGAAAAAAACCTATGCAGTCACAGATAGATATGGATTTACACATATGATAGATGACTTCATAACATGTGATACTCAGGGAGTGGTGTACCTGCTCTTCTGTCCGTGCAATAAACTGTATGTGGGGAAGACCAATCGCCCATTGAAGCGGCGTATTTTAGAACATGTTGGCTGCATTCGGAACTTCACACGTGATAAGGAACGAATGAGAAACATAACACCTATTGCCAAACATTTTCATTTGACACATAACGGTGACTTTCGTTTGCTCACTGTCACAGGAATTGAAAGCATAAAAATGGGCATTAGAGGCGGAGACCAAGATAGAATACTTCTGCAGACAGAAAACAAATGGATATTTTTACTTAATTCTGTACAACCTCTCGGCCTCAATGAAAACAACAGCTATGCCTGCTTTCTGTGAGATTCCTCAGATTTGCAGCTTCTGATGACTACCGTTCTAATTACTGGCCAACATGGCCAAAGAATAGGAGAAACATCTTATTATGCATTTTTTGGTAATACAGCAACAGTTCCAACTTAACTGGTGGCATCTCCGTAGCTCGCCATGAGTATTTAGATATCTCAACTTTTTTCTGACAGGTTTGTGACTTTATGAAATGTCACAAGCACTATCTTCCGTCAGCACAGCCCCAACTGTCATATGCATGCCTGTTCTAATTGATTTGATATCAATTCAAGTGCACAAAGAATGTGCATTTCTCACTCCTCCAGTTTATTGTCCTCTTTCTCTTATATAACACTCAGAAGGGATTTCCTTATATAGATATTTTTCCCTGTTTATCTCTTCCCCAACCTATAATGGATTGACTTGCCAAGTGACATTACCATGACAGCTTAATAATACGGGAGGCACACCTTATCAACTATTTCCTGCTTATAATATAGCAGCAGGTTTGACCTAGCTTTCCGCACTCCCGCTATTTAATATGGCCTGTTTATTACTTGTCATCTTTATTCATGGCCTGTGCTGAAATTCAATATGGAAAATAGATTACTTACCATGATTAACATCATTACTATCGCTGTTATATTAATCCTCGGTCCGCAGGATCCTGTTTCAATCCAAAATGCTCTAAGAATAGGCATTGGCTGGCTCACCTGTCTATCATTATTTCTCCTCTTCTGATTCGATACCCACAAGGGATTCCCCTGTGGAGAGACTAGTTGTCTCTGTCAGCCTATGAGTGGCCTTTCCAGTGTGTGATGTCACGGCAATCCCACTCACTATTGGCTGGACAGTATGTCAATAACAACACCTGATCCCGCTTGTGGGACATAAAAGTTTCTTACATCGGCTGAGCCTGAGGGTGAAACGTACGTTGGGGCCAGCGTTATTTGGCGCCAACACCAATTGCAGATAGGAATGTAGTGGTAGCCTCTATTTAGTAGCAGACATAGATGGAGTTTGTACAATATTATGGGATTCTATCAGTCAGATAAAACGAGCTGAGCTACTGTGATTATTGTCCTCCACGGAGACTATACATAAGTTTACTCCTATCAGGGACCTCTTGTAGTACCACAGAGCTGTTACTGGCAATGAGTCAACTGCATTTATTATAGCTGACAAGGTCACACATCGCAGGAATTATATCAGCCTCATCATAGATGCACTAATGTGTATAGCTGCTGTGAATATTGTCCATCACGGAGACTATATATAAATTAGCCCATATCAGGGACAACTTTCAGTACCACAGAGCTGTTACTGGCAATGAGTCAACTGCATTTATTATAGCTGACAATGTCACACATTGCAGGAAGTACACCAGCCTTAGTATAGATGCACTATTGTGCAGTGCTTTATACTGTTATTAACCCAGAACAAGCCTTGTATCCTAAGTTTACAAATATCACCATGCAAGCTAACACTATCTGGAGCTAGAGGTTTCCCCTCATTAAATCCACGGAGATTAAGTATCTCACTCCGTTATCTGCCTGCTACACTTGTTACAGTGGTGACTAGAAGGCTTACAATACCAACACCATAAGAGACATGGTTCTCACTCACTCTTTAAATCATCCTGTCTTCCTACTAACCACTACTTATCAGTAAATGGTTTGCTACCAAGGATTTATACAGATAATTCTCTGTATCTACTAGATTATTCCTTTATATAATAGATCCCTATCAATTGGTGTCTTTGTTTTTATTACACGTGTGTATGTGTGTATTTGAAAGTAATTTTTAATATATTTCACCTTGTCTTCCGGGAGGATGTCATTATTAAACAATAATCATTAAAAGTTATATTTTAATCTACATAAGGAGTGCTAATTTGTCCTTCTAATATGAACCCCTGTTCATCATCTTTTTGTCCTAATATAACAGGAGCAGCACCCCCACATGCTACATGTTAAAGATTTACATCTGGTTATATATCGCATGTGGATGTTTCCTTTCAATCCCTGTTGAGAGCATCTCCCCCCCTTAGTTACTTTAGGAATCAATAACATAACAAAAATGTGCTTCATCACTCCCAAACATGGAACTAATGATCCCAGAAAGTCCTGACAGCCATACACTGATTATGTATGCTGGTACTTGTAGATCTAGTTCTAGAAAACCCATCATCCTGTTGATTGTAGAACCAATGGCAAAGGATGTAAGTGTGTTTTTTTTCAAAAACACATTCATTATAGAAAGAGTAATACTACCCCAATCCATTGTTCTCCAGTTTATTAGACTCCTAAATCCAAAGGGAATCTCTTTCCATCTTTTCTAAAGTTATCCAGAGGTTAAAAAAATGTACAAAAAAACATGTAAAATGTAACATAATCATGTAAACTTGCTCCTTGAGGAGGCATAATCTAAATAACAGACAGGGACCTATCCACAAATAACCAATCCAGGGTGGCTTCACTCTGATTGGTTAGAGTGTATGTAAGCCAATGTGATTGGTTATTTGCATCTGAATGGGGTGTCAATGAGCTTAATTGAATTAATATAAGGTTCCTTGATACATTTTCTAGCAGATTTGAGCCCTGTGCTGAATAATGTGGGGCTGTGTCCCACTATGACAGGGGAACCACACTCTACAACTTTCCATGTTATAATGTGAACAGATTGTTGTAGCCTGGTGCTTTTAGTGGCTTTTGCAGAGGCAACTCAAAATAAACACATAAATTTGTGGAACGCATTTTAAGTGTATGTCGTTTTGGCTACAAATGCATCCATCTCTAAATGAACCCTAGAATGTTTACTAATTGTGTTTACTATTATAAAGAATATTGTATATTGTATAGTACTACTGTGTTATAGATTATCTACAGTACAGCACATGTTATTCTCTCTTTCTCTTTCACACACGCTCTCAAACCCTCTCTTGTTATTTTGATATCCACTTTATGGATAATCTATTTAACTGAAGACATCGTGTCCTCTGATTCATTCGAAGCATTACTCATTAGCAAGACCCTATTCAAAGCTTTTTTGAGCAGAATTTGTTAATATTTTTGCTGCTCACTTTTAGTGTGAGTGTAAGGCCATTTTGCAATAAAAAAAATTATGTTTTGGTGCTTAGTGGATTAATGAAAGAAGTTGTCTTCTGTTGACAAATCTTAAAGTTTTCACCAGTTTATTGCACTGGTTAAAAAGGGCAATGTTTATTCAATTCCATGTTATGGTGAAAATATCTGGTATGTATTTTCTTATTCCCTGAATGATGTTTTTAGACATGGGTAGTTGTTTATGAAAATGACACACATTGTTGTACTGTCCAATCACTGATCGATCATGTAGTGTGTATGCACTCATGCTCACGATCTCCATAGAGTTTATAGAGTTGTGTTCTTATCAGCCGATGCTAGCAATGAATGTCCTGGTGATTAAATGTACAGTGCTGTAGAAGTTCTGTGTCAGAATGTTTTGTTTCAAAGTCACAGAAGCGAAATTTGTTAGGACATGTGGATAGCTATAACAAGGCAGTTTTAATCAGTGTTACAATAATGAGTGAATGAATACTGTGCTGTCATTCTCTGAAGACTAGAGGATCAGATGAAGGACCAGAAGAAGAGCACAGATCTGAAGGTAAATCGTGTCAGTGTGTATGCATGAATTGTCAGAGTGAAATTATTATTATCATTATTATTATTATTACTATTTTATTTATTTTATTATTTATTTATATAGCGCCACTAATCCTGTAGTGCTGTACAGAGAAGTCATTCACATCAATCCCTGCCCTATTGGGGCTTACAGTCTAAATCCCTAATACACACACAGACAGAGACAGATGCAGAGACAGACAGACTAGGATCAATTTTGTTAGCAGCCAATTAACCTACCAGTATGTTCTTGGAGTTGGGGGGAAACCGGAGCACCCGGAGGAAACCCACGCAAACATGGGGAGAACATACAAACTCCTCACAGATAAGGCTATGGTCGGGAATTGAACTCATGACCCCAGTGCTGAAAGCCAGAAGTGCTAACCACTTAACCACCATGCTGCCCAAAATGACTTTCAGTCATAGGTACAATCGTTTGAGATAACACGTCAGTCGGAAAATTTTTCATTGTGTACCTAGCCTAACTCTATGTCCCATATGAAGGTCTAATCTTTTTCAGTGAATAAATATATTGTATGCCCCGTATCAAGTAACAGTCTAACAAGCTGACAAACTGTATTTTTCAGCCTGTAGCTAAAGTGGACCTGCTATGATTTACATGTTTAGGCATGTTAAACTAGGGTTTGAGATTCTATTGTATTAATCTTCAGGTCAGTGACGTCTATGTGTTCGCATATTAGAGCTGAAAATGAGATTTCCATGTTGTGGCTGGTTTCACCTTACCCCAAAATAAGATGAAATAACAGACTGTATAAATGTATTTTTCATATTGGCACAGAGCAAGTGATATTATTGCAAATGCAGTAAGTTTATTATTTGCGCTCACCAGCAAAAAAGTGCTGCAGCAATACCTAGAAATAAATGGTTCCAGGTGCCAGTGGAGGAGCCCGGTAATGGCAGCGACTACATTCCTACAAGTTGACACTTGGTCGTCGAGAAAGACAGGGTGGCAGAATAAGCCAATCCTGTCACACTTGTATTATGCAGGAGTGCATGCAATAAACAATAAAGGGCATTTACAAACCTGTCAGTGTAAAATGACAGCATTAATGCTCATTTGTGAAATCACAAGCCTACATCTGTGCAATTGAACCCTGTTTCATAGGGAACTATATTAAGTTGCAGGTCAACCTTTTGGCATTTCCAAGTGTGGAAACATTTTCTCCTGCCATTGGAATGGATTGGATGAATTGAGGGCATTCTTTGGTAAGTAAGGTTTACTTGAATTCATAGAAATTCCCCTTTTAGTCCCAGAGATTTGGTCTTGATATCATCATTATTTATTTATTTATAAAGCGCCACTATTTGAGCAGTGATGTACAGAGAACACACTCACATCAGTCCCTGTCCCAATAGAGCTAACAGTCTAAATTCCCTAACAAGCACACAGACAATTTTCAATTTTGATAGCAGCCAATTAACCTACTAGTATGTTTTTGGATTGTGGGAGGAAACCGGAGCACCCGGTGGAAACTTACATAAACACAGGGAGAACAATAATGGGCCAAGATTGGCCTGTGGCTCTTACAATCTTGTCCTTTAAGAGGACCATTATTGGGAATATACTTATAATGTGACACACTTTGAACCTTTCACTTCTGCCTAAAGCTGATTTCTAGGCGCATTTCGAAGTAATGTAATAAAAATCATTAAAAAAAACAAAAGTGGCACACGTAATAAAGATAGTCCTATGTCTCCTTTATCTCATGATTAATTCAAGCCATGAATGAAGCTCAAACAGTATTTTAAGAAAAAAATGTAAAGTTTAAATTTAGAAAGGGGGTGGTTCTAAAGTAATTGTAGGTTAGACTTTGATAAACTTTTACTCATACATGAATCCACACAACAAGATACAGATACATTTTATGGAGGTGTTTCCAAAGACTTGAAGTGGGAGTTCAACTTGAAATGAGCTTGAATTAAGTAGACGCACTTGCATGTATAGAGAAGCATTGCAAATCCTCTGACTTTGCAGTTCATAAATTATCCTTATGAAGTTCTTCCCAGCAACACATACAAATGCCCTTCCCCCACTTCGCTCAGCATATATTCAATACTGATATAGAGGTAAACGGATGTTATATGTGCCTTTGTATGAAAGAAAGGGCATTCCTCATTTAGGGATCATCCACTATGTTTTAAAAAATCATACCAGAAATGTTTAACACCACCCATCTTCTGCGGTTTAGTGGTCCAAACCGCCGCATTTACTGTAGAGCGGTATGAAGCTTCAATTTAAAATGAATGGCGATGTATGGTGGATTGAAAAAGCTAAACCGGCAGCGATTTTGTCCAAACTGTTGGCGGTTTAGTTAAAACCGCCATCAAAACTGACATCCAAAATACAGGACAGGACAGTTTTGATACCTGCTTCAGAATGGCTTGATAGCGCAAACATGCTGTTTGACCTATTTTGCCTTTCAGAACATAAGAGGAAACACCATTGACATTTAAATTATTTTGGCAATCATTATTTATTGATTAAGTTTCAAAATTATTTAATATTTAAAGAAATTTTCATTATACTAAGGGGACAAAATTATTTCATTATTATATTATTCGGGCACTATGTAATGACAAATTGTGCAACATAAATAATTATATTCACCATTAACAATCAGTTAATAATATTATATATTCACATTTCCCACATAATATAATGCTATAATAGTTCCCTCTTAAAAAAGTATGAAAAAAAATTCCCTCAGAAGTTAATATTAAATTCATGTTGCCCCTTAATAAAAAAATAATGATTGCCCAAATAATTTAAATGTAAGTGGTGCTTCCTTATGTTCTGAATGGCTAAATAGCTCAAACAGTATGCAGTATGATCAATCTCGCCATTCACAGCCACCTCTTTTATTTTGGCTTTATGAATGCTGGTTTGGTAGCGGTTTTGAAAACCCCAGCTTAGTAAATCCATCTGTTTGTATGTTCATCATTATTAAAATCGGGATGTAAAGTGGTGGTTTTGAAGAATGCCAATTCTGGCCATTTTAACAGCAGTTTGGGCTTTAGTAAATTCATTTCAAAACCGCTGGAAAAATAGCCAAAAAATGCCCTTTAGTAAATCTAGCTCAAAATGTCATTTGCAGCCTGAATAATGTTGGTAAGGAGCGTTGCGCTCTAACTCCTGTATCCCTGGTGTTCTAGTGGGTCAGGAAGTGGGGCAATGACATGGCTGTCCACAAGGTGCTACTGCGCATGCATAAACCGGAAGTATCGCCCCTTTCATGTTTTATGTGAAAGTGAAGCAGAATTAATAGCGTGTATATGACCTGGTCAAACAGTGCTCTATAAAAGATGCTGTATGAGAAGCAGAGTCCAAAACTTCTTTAACTACATATGTATAAAACATCCTGCTGCAGCCATTAGCCCTGTGAGTACCTGCATTACTGTTTGATACAAGTTCTCAAATAAACCAACAACTTCGTTAAATTTAAACATGTCAGGACTAACATCCCTATCCAACACTGCTGACACCCTATAGACACCAAAGGTTCTGGCCAGAACCCTGCAATGGAGAAAGCGCTGAAATTAAAGAATGGTAGCAGAGGTACACCGAAATAAAAGGAGGTTGATTCTTCAGAACGGTCCTTTATTTGATACAAGGAAAAAATGCACAGTATAAAGGCCAGTGTGACAACTAAAAGACTCAGAGAATTACGTAAAATGAAAACTCACCAATGAAAATGCAGATTAAGTGGGAATATTTGTGGAAAGTCACAATTGATCCAAGAGTGAGTCAAAATAAAGTGGATAGAGCCATGGGACCATCAATTTTGCTCTAGAACAGCATGTGTATTCCATCATCAACAGAAAAGTATCAGCACAAGACATGTGGACAGCCCTCCACATCAGACAAAGGTCTGATGAGGAGATTAATCTTGAGGCATACACTGTACGGGACAAAGTTAAGTGGCTGCGAGAACTTGAACGAATATATTGAAAAAATGCTAAAAATATGTGAACAAATATCAGTCAAAGGGATTGAAGACAAAGTCCTTATTGCCACAAAAGTCGGGAGAATCATAGTGCATGTGCATTAACCAGTCTGTCACTCGTTTCTCACAAAATGGAGATTATAGCATGTACTTTTTATAGCTCTTGCTTTTGTTCCCCAGCTCAACAACTGCTGTGTCTAATTACATTTGAATAAGGGGACATTGTAGCTCATTGTAAATATGCATATTGATTATTGTATACTGTTGATATTGCAGTGAAGCTGTTATTTATTCTTTTTAAAGTGAAGATAGGTGGGTTATGGGTAAGTATGTGGTTCCAGGATACAGGTGAGGGGGCTGTAGCTACATTAATTCTCCCCCTCTTTCCTCTACAAGAAGCATTGAACAGCTGGGGACTCTTTGACATCAAAAAGTAGTGTAAGGGGTTAATTTCAGGAGGGGATGACTGATATCTTAGATATGGAGGTGGGGAAGACTAATTATTATCCATTACCCTCCACAAGACTAGTACAGACATTTTGTCTACAACCCTGTTGGGGAGCTTCTGTGGAAGCACAGCTCATTTCCACTCCCCCCTCCAACCCCCTGATCCAGCACCCAACAATCTTTAAGAGGGAGAGAGCCAGGGGTTTGCCCAGGGAGGGGAAAGCACTCTGGAAATTGATCTATGGATTTATAAGGAGCCACTTGTGGAGCGGAGGGTTGTGCATTCTGAGATCTGATGGCTGGAACCTGCAAGGTGACTAGTTTTGAGTTGACGTTCTCTACTAGTGGAATACATGTACAGATCCATGGGTATTCAATTCAGGACAGCCAGGTGTCTAACTCCTTAAGCTAGTGGGGTAAGGGACAGATGATGTGGTAAACCTGCCTGATATTTGTTTACTGTTTGTATATAATATTCTAGTGTTGTTTTTAATTCCATTAAATGTACTGTTGTACTTTTCTAACTGCATTTGCCTGAGTAACTATTTGAACCTTAAAAGGGTACTGGGTAGGCTTCCCTGACATAGGAAAAAATACACAGCAAAGAAAAAGATCTAATTAGCGCACCGTAGATCTAATTGAATGATAAAATAAATATATAAAAGTATAGTGATAAAATATCAATTTTTAAAATTGATCAGTAGCACTGCTGTAATAAGAGTGTGTAAGGCCCCACTAAACAAGGCAAACTATAAACAAAGGAAAAAAATTACAGCGCTGCAACTGGTCAAAATATAGTCATGCCAAACACGATGCTGAAAGGTATATTAGATAAAATGTATTTTTATATATATATATAAACAGCATCGCATCTAAATAGATGAATGAGTATCTTAAAAATACACATATAACACACATATTAAAAATGAGTGTGAGCTCTAGTTGGGGTTGTGGTCCGAAAATCTAGTTAATAACATTAAGACACACTACCTTAATACAGAATAACAAATAAATAAATAAATAAATAAAAAAATATAAAAAAATAATCAAAGGGGAGGGGATTTTTAGTAGTCAGCAAGATGAGACCATGGAGTTCAATATTTTCATTTAGTTCACATGGACTTAATGTGTTTCGGTCACCGCCACGTAATGTGGCTTTTATATGCTCTATTCCTACAACTTCTAGAGCATTTGGATCTGAATTATGTTTATCCAAAAAATGTTGCAAAACACTGTGAGAAATCTTTTCATTATATTACGTCTGTGTTCTAAAAAACTAACTTTAAGGGATCTGATGGTCCGTCCCACATATAAAATGTTGCATTTACATTTAAGCGTGTATATGACATAATTAGTGTTACAATTTATGAAACCTTTTATTGTGTATTTATTGTCATTATGTAGAAAAACAGCCTGTTTATTCATTATGCAACTACAAGTAAGGCACCTAGTTCCTCCACATTTATAGCCGACAGATGGCATTTTTGGAAACCAGCTTTCAGCCCCTTTGGGTTTTTCGGACGATATTTCGTTCAATGCACTTGGTATTATCATATTTTTAATGTTACTATTCTTCTTAAATATAATATTGGGTTGAGATGAAAGAATATGTTTAAGAGTGGGATCCTGTTTCAATATTATAAAGTTCTTAATAATTTTGGCTATATCCCCGATTTAGTAATATATTTTGAAATAAAGGCCTGATTGAAGTCATCACTATTGTAGCTCTTCTTCGATCAATACCCTGATGACGTAGAGGCCTCATCTTTTTTTCTAACTTAAAGAAATGAATCCCTTTTGATTTGGTTACCTTCTTGGAGAGCTTTTTCTAAAATAAAATTAGGATATCCTCTGCTTTTAAATAATTGAATTAACTCACTGGCCTGTGATTGAAAAGATGATTCTTTGGAGCAATTTATTTTTAGCCTGAGTAGCTTACCCTTTGGAATATTGTCTCTCCAAGGTTTGTAATAGGAACTTTTGGAATGAAGGTAATTTGTGATGTCAACCGATTTTTTGAAGGTCTTAGAGATGATGGAACAATCCTCAATTGTGAGAGATAAATCCAAAAAATCAATAGAAGTAGTGTTAAAAGTGTGAACAAATTTCAAATTATTGTCATTCTGATTTAACTTGTCAACAAATAAACTTGCTTAATTATATATTAACTCACCTCCACCCCAAAATAATAAAAAAGGGTTGTCTATATAACAGCCATAGAGGACCAGGGGCCTGATTCATTAAAGTCACCCATGTACAGGTTGGCGTAGCTCGGGGCAAAGCATGTTCCCATGGGAATTCCCATGATCTGCAAATCAAAACGGTGATCAGACAGAAAAAAATTGTGAGTAAGTAGAAACCTAATTGCCTCCACCAGAAACTGTTGATGTGTGTCCGTGAGTAATCCTTCATCCTTATTGAGGACTTTTTTCATCACTCCAAGACGCATGTCATGTAGAATATGGCTATACAGGTACTGCAATTCTAAAGTTAAAAAGCCATAATGTTCTTGCCATATTACAGATTTCAAAATATTATGTAAATGCGTGGAGTCTCTGATATAGGATTTTAATGTTTTAACTTTCTAAAATGAAAGGGAAGAGGTTAAAGACAACAACCCAGAAATAATGAGCGGCCCTGGTGGATTATTCAATTTTTTTATGTATTTTCAGCAAATGATAATATATTGCAATTACGGGATGTTCTTTATTTTCTCTTTAGTGATTATATTTGAGCATCTTCTAAAAGGATTCGTAATTCATTTTGATAGTTACAGGAAAATTTTGTAAAAACCAAGTTGCCTATGGGCTTCTTGCATATTGTCCTGTCTATCTTGGAGAAGTATTCCACCTCTCTTATCTGCCCTCTTTATAACAATAGATGTGTCTGCTTTTAATTGATTTAGGGCCAATCTTTCTGCTTTGAAAAGATTATTGTATTTACTAGATGATTTCGCACATACATCTTTAAAATTATCTAAGGAGACTTGATAAAAGCATTCAATGTATGAACCCTTTGCAGAAATAGGGATAAAATCAGATTTTTTTCTTTTTTTGTCCTTCTGATCCATGGGAGGTTTCTGTCCTCCCTGAGCTCGCTTTGGTCTTATCTAGCTGACTACTTAGAATCCCATCCTATTTTGTTATTTTTTTAAATTTTTGTATTTATTTTTCTATTTATTTATTGTTTTGTATTAAAGTAGTTTGTCTTAATGTTATTAACTAGATTTTCAACCCACATCACCAGTTCTTGGGTGGCACTACACCTTCAGCAGTATTGTACGAACAATACTATCTTTGAGGTTGGGAGTTCAAGTCCTGTTGAGGCTGTTTTTAGTTTGGTTCTATTTTTTGATGGTTACTGGGATAAATGATCAATTGTTATACATAATGAAATATATTAACATCTTTAGAATAAAAGCACCAGATTTCTGGAGGAACAACACCATAAACAATACTATGGAAACAGCATTGATTGTGGTGTTGGGAGTTCCAACTCAATCTAGGTTGATTTTATCGTGAATTTTGTTTTTTTTGTGTGAATGAGATAAAAATTGGGTATTTTTTTTATATAACTAGGAAACAATTGTTACTAGTAAAAATATATTTAATAACAGCTTGAAATGCAAGTGATAATGTTTGACATTTGTCTTTACATGAATGTTCAAACCTGTTTTCTATGGTCCTATTTTTTGGTTATTGGAACAGCGTTGTTGTCACAAATTACACTTGTGTTTGTTTTTATCATCTTGAGCTCACATTCAGTCATTTTTTTATATGTGTGTTATATATGTAATTTTAAGATACTCTTTCATCTATTTAGATGCAATACTGTAAATAAATCAATAAATACATTTTATCTAATATACCTTTCAACAACATGTTTGGTATGATTATACTTTGATCAGTTGCAGCGCTGCAATTTATTTCCTTTGTTTATAGTTTCCCTGACATAGTAAGGCAACCATGGGGGGATATCCAGTGTGAAGTGGATAGAATTGGGCCAGAAAACCTGGCATTTTCACAGTGCACCTAAGCATAAAAGGTGAGTGTCAGCACAGACATCCAAGACATTCTGCTCGTACCAGATTTGGGATCCAACACTATCGCAATAAGCATTCTGGAAATATAAGGTTACAAAGTCCAAATCACAGAGGGCAAATATGTGGTGCAAAATGAAAGAGGTACTGTACTAGATCCCAAGTATCATGCTTGGTGTCGTGAACATAGAGAACTTACAGTTACTTATAAGGGTTAACCCATCACATAATTGTGGGGTATAAGGGATAAATCATAACTGCAGTGTACATATGTTATATCAAATTAATTCATTGATAAATTGAGCTATTAAAGTGTAAAATGGGAAGACAGAAAGTCTGTTGTATGTTCCAGTGTGAGAAGATAGGAGTGTCACCTGTGGCAGCTTCAAAGAGACCCTGCTGTGAGATATAGCCTGGCCTGGGATGGAGTTTGACACCTGAATAGACTTTTAGGAACCGCTCAACATAGTGTCTGGATCACAGAGCCCATATGCTAACTTGGCTATACTTAATATAGACAAATAGAATTCAGTATTAAAATATGCCACTTAAAATCAATAAAGTAGTGATCAACCACATATTCCTCCATAGGATGATGAAGGGCAGCTCATATGTCAAAATCAGAATTCTGCCCCACAGAGAAGTTAAGGAAATGAGTATAAGCTCTATGATCACACCGCATCTGGGCGTGTTTGATATCAAAAGATGGATAAATTCATAGGGGATTTAATAATAATAAAATTGGATCTGTGTGACAGAAAAGTTAAGTCACATAGTAGAATTGGTTAGTAAATCAGGCAATAAATGCAAACAGTGATTTTAAAAATTGTCATAGGCCACAACCCCTGGGGGCATGGAGAGGTGTGGAAGTTTCTTTAAAAAGCTGAGACCAGGTGCAGCAAATTGTCAGAGTTTTGGAAAACTAATTCACATTGATAAGTTGTCCATAAGCTGTCCATTTTCCAAGCCAATTTCCCTTGTGTGGATTTTCTACATGAATGAAGACTTCTTGCATTAGAGTTCAAAGATGCAGTTAACAAATATAAAAACTAATTCCGGCACTAAAGACGGCTGCTCAGACAGGGTACCAGCGCTGGGGATCTGCACCCCAAAAAATTTGAATGTAAACAGTCAAAATATGCGATGGTATAACGAGTCTGCCACAAAGCACTCATGCACATAATATACAATAGATAAGTAAATTTATTAAAACATTCTAAAAACCACAAAAAATGGTAAATACAGTGTGACCACATGTTAGATGGTATCAGTGCCAAATAGAACATATAGCAAAGTAGGTGCACCTACACGATGCTCAAAAAAGATAAAAATTGTAGGTATATACCAAAAATACAAAAATATTCTTAAAAAATATTAATGATATAAAAAACAACTCGTGTAGATGTATTTATATCAAGCATAGAACAACGGATGTGAACCACAGTATATTTTTTAACCGATTTTATTTATTTCATATAATATCATTAAGTTCAAGTGATTTGTTCAGACCTATGGGATACAGTGTATCTAAAAGATAAATCCAGTAAACTTCCTGTTTGCATAATCTCTTATACCGGTCCCCTCCTCTTGCTGTAGGTTTTACAAATTCTAACCCTGTAATCGAGAGGCTTTCTGGGTTACTATTATGTTTCTCAGAGAAATGTCTCTAAACACTTTGAGATCTTAATCCCTTCAAGATGTTCCTCCTATGTTCATTAAAACGTAATTTAAGTTTTCTTGTAGTGTATTGTTGTTCTATGCTTGATATAAATACATCTACACGAGTTGTTTTTTATATCATTAATATTTTTAAGAATATTTTTGTATTTTTGGTATATACCTACAATTTTTATCTTTTTTGAACATCGTGTAGATGCACCTACTTTGCTATATGTTCTATTTGGCACTGATACCATATAACATGTGGTCACACTGTATTTACCATTTTTTTTGTGGTTTTTAGAATGTTTTAATAAATTTACTTATCTATTGTATATTACGTGCATGAGTGCTTTGTGGCAGACTAGGTATACCATCGCATATTTTGACTGTTCAAAGATGCTGTTGTCTCACCTAAATTAAGTGAGCATCTATTTATATTGCACATTGTTTATTTATAGGGGGGTTTTTTTCATACTCCGGGCCTGAATATAGCTCCAGCACATACAAATATTTTTATGGATGCTTATGAACAGACATACATTATGCCAAAGTTTAGATGATGTCTTCCTGATTTGGTCAGAAAATAAAGACTTTCTTGTTGAGATTGTGAGTTTACTAAATTCCATTGAATATCCTAATAGATTCAACATGGAAACCAATATATTTAATCTGAGATTAATTTTTTGTGATGCTACTATTTTTTCAATGATATAGGGTTTGAACAAAAATTGTATTGGAACCGATTGATATTAATAAAACGTTATTATTTAACAGTTTTTCTCCTCTGCTTTTAACAGAGAACAGCTTTCACAATTCATTAAGTTGCTGAGGAATAAATCTGATACAGAGATGTCTGAAGTACAGCTCTGTGAAATGGGTGCTAGATTCCAGCTGATAGGTTACAATTATGATACCATCAACTATTGTTTACCTAAAGCACAATTGATCCATCAGCATGCATGCAAGAGGTGTGATAAAAATGTGATGGACGAAATAGTAGAGTCAATGGAATTTAGTAAACTCCCCATTAGATTCACCATGGAGGCCAATTTATCTTTTTTTAATTTTCCTTATATTACTATTTTACCACATATTTAGATTTTGGACATAAATTATAAAGGAAACCATCTAATCCTAATAACATGTTATTATTTAAAAGTTTTCATCCTCTGACTTTAACCAAGAACCTTCCATTCTCAAAATTCTTTAAGGTATTGAATAATAATTCTAATCCAGAGATTGCTGAAGTACTACTTTGTGAAACGGGTGCTAGATATCAAGAGAGGGGCTATGAGTCTGATGCCATCAATTCTTGTTTATCCAAAGCATAATTGGTCCATCAGGATGCATGTAAGTGGTGTGACAAAAGTGTAATGGACACACAAAAACAATTTGTTATCTCTACTACATATGATACTGGAAGCCATGTGATCATCATTTACTTAAATAGCGCAAAAATTTTCAGTAGCACTTTACAATTGGGGACAAACACAGTAGAAAAAAATTGGGTAGAACAGACAAAAAGGAGAGAAGGCCCTGCTTGCAAACTTACAGTCTATGGGATAAGAAATGCCATTAAAAACATTGGCATGTTGTAGCCACTGAACCTGCTCTACGAGATGTTTTACCTAAGAAACCGATGATAAGCAATAGAAGGGGGAGCAATCGTAAAAATATCTTATTGTGAATTGACAAATGACAAATGAAACCTATCAGTTTCAATGTCCTAACCGTACTACCTGTAGAGGTATGATGTCTGGTAATTTCTTTAATTATTCACAAAATGGACAGAGGATTCCTATCAAATATGAGATGACATCAGAATCTGTTATTTACATTTTTATGTGTCCTTGCTCTCTTTTGTATATTGGTAAAACAGCTATATGTTTATAGGACAGAATGGCCAACACAGATCCTCTATATTTTCTGGTCTAATTACAGGCTGCAGTGATAAACCTGTGACATGTCACATTTTTAGAGCTAAGCACACTTTGTCTACTCTGAGATGTATGGTGAATGATTGGGTCCAAGTTCCAAAACAGTGAGGTGACCAAGCTAGAATTTTACCTTAAAGATTTGCGTATTGGATCCATATATTGAGAATAGTTTAGTATAGAAATAGTTTCTCCTGAAATATTAATGATTCAGTACATCTTGGTATTTTTTTTGTATTAAGAGGCCTGCATTGTGTTCTTCCATGATTTAAGTCCAGTTTTAAAGAACTCAATTTGATTTTTATTCAGGTCCATGAGCTATATGGAAATAAATAGAAAAATATTGTCATACACCGGGTCTTCGGTCTAAACCGAAGTCTGGCTCACTTACCTTTTACAACAACAGATTGATCCAGCGCTACACCATTCTAATCCAAAAGGTTGCAAAAAAAAAATTTGAATTGATGAGAATGTTCTCGTGGTTAATACTGGTTGTATGTAGGGGTGTACACAAATTGCTTTTACTATTGTCAATATAAAACTGACACCAGTATTTATTTACTTAAACTCTTCAAAAATAGGCAAAGCATAAATGAACAAGAAGATTAAAAACATTGTGCATATGAGTAGCTAGACATAAATCCAATCTAGCATATTAAGGAAGGCAAGTGAAGAAACACAATTTATATCAATGCTGCAGTCCAAATTACAGTCCATAAACCATTAAAAGTTTCAAAACAAATTCTGTAAGTAAAGTGATAATTCCTCTATACTTGCTGTTCAATGATATTCCTTGGGGAAGTGAATTGGAGTGGTGGCCAGCTTTTCTCCAACAGCAAGCAAGCAGTCCAAGATGCTTGTAAGGTGAGAAGTCCACTGTGAAGCGCACGTGCTATTTCCTGTTTCCTGTTCCTGATTAATGGGGAGTGCCCAAACACGTTTCGTCACAACAGTGACTTTCTCAATGGGAGGTGTGTCGGCTTGTAGTAATTCATGTATTTATAGCTGCACCTGAAGCGGCGGCATGTCTGCAGTTAGTAAATGATCAAATAATACTGTGTCTTGCTCAGGTGTTCTCATTATAAAGGATATCGCCCCATGTATTGGTATGCATTGTTTCAGCCTAGATACCATATTAGTTCATGGATATATCAACTATACACAGTCAAAATAGGAAAATCCAAAATTACATGGTACACAGATATGAACGATGATCCTCATATGATAGCAAACAACTGAATTATCAGAGAGGAAGAGAGGGCTCTAATAACTCATTTGAAATGATTCATTAAAAACGATATTCATGTGGAAAATTGTCTCATGTCAATAAGCAGTTAAAACTAATCAGCCACAGTAGGAAGTTGAAAAAAATTCTAAAAGAAATGGTTAGTTAAAAACAGTAATTTGCTCCAAGTCATACTCAATATAAATAGTAGTTATAGCTCATTATTGCAATGAGTAGCATGACGATAATATTCTATGTGAGGGATTTAAACAATAGAACCATAACATAGGGTTAGTATGGTATATGTATCAATATATAATTGAAAGGGCTGAATATTTTGTTAACATAGGCTACATTCTGATTAAATTGCTTTCCATTACCTTTTTTTTTAAAGGTCATACAATCTGAATGCACAGGAGGAGAGAATAGAAAATCAGTAGGAATGCATATGCAGTGTCCATGCCTACTCCTGCGGATGTCTCCTGAGGCATTTTTAAAGGTGATATGGCTGTAAACAACAGGTAAAACATCTGCATCGGTGCTAAAAGGGGTAAGGGACCTTCCTATATGCAACTCTGAATTTCACAATCAATATTGAGGCTTCTTAAGCACATATTTCCTATATCTAGTTTCAACTGTATTTATTATCTTGGTAAAGTCTCTTCCTCTCCAGTTTTTTTCCACCTTTTGTATAGCCATGAATTGTAAGTATGATGGATCTCTGTTGTGGAATTTATTATAGTGATCCAATACACAATGGGTATCAAGCCCTTTCCTAATATTGCAAACATGTTCCCCCGATTCTGACTTTGAGAACTCACGTTGTCCGCCCTTCTTGTATCACATATATTACATCCCTAGTATCTCAGGTAGGAAATCTCTGATTGGGGTAAGTCTGACCTGTATGAGATGATATAATAGTGGTAGTGCGTTTAGTGCTCAAAGGGTCAGTGAATTTACATCCTGGAAATCTGCCACATTATGGAAACCGCTAGGTTTCTTGACTGATATTAAGGTTGTTTGGATCTTCTGTTTTTGTTTGATATGATTTCTCACTAACCTCTTTATCAAGTCTGGTGCCTTTCTAAATATTACACTAGTTTGTGTCGGTAGGATTGTTTTAAGGTCTTCATCTTGTAGGAGAATCTCCCAGTTGTTTTTGATAATTTGTTTTATTCTGCTAGCTGACTGTTTGTCATTGGTTATAAAGTGCAAGTTATTTCCTGCATTGTCATATTGCGATTTTTCTTTATAAGTTAGAAGATCTTGTCAATCCATGTTTTACACCTCTGTGTAGGCCACCTCTTTTTTGTCTTTGTCATAAAGCTTCTCCTCGAATTGTGTTTTAAAGTGTTTTTTAGTGGCAGGCCTGTATTCTATAGTTTTAAATATCTGAGCAGTTCCTTCTCACTCTTTTAAGTTGGCCTATCATGATATTGGAGATACATGGAGGATAGTGATTACTCATAGACAAACTATAATTATTGACATCCACCTGCTTATGGTGTGTCTTGGTTCCTAAAATATTCTCATGTATATATATTGAAATATCCAGAAAAGCAATCTCCGTGGTAGTGTATTTGGTGGCAGGGGCAGCAGCGTGCCAGTGTCCAGCAGCAATTTAGCATAGTCATGCCCCCTTCAGTCTGATTGGCAAGTCCCAGTTGGCCTCGCCCCTGATCGCGTTTGACCCCGCTCCCTTTGATTTTCATCTTGACATTTTAAATGTTATGCTTTTCTTGCTATCGCCCCCCCTCCTGGATCTGCCACTGTTTGGTGGGAAATTTGAGTTGATAAGGATTGTATTATAATAAATTCCACAACATCATCCTTACAATTCATGGCTATACAAAAGGTGGAAAGGAACTGGACGGGAGGAGATTTTACCAAGATAGTCAACACAGTTGAAACTAGATGGATATATGAGCTTAAGACATAGGCCCCCGGAGGTCTCAATATTGATTTTGAAATTCAGTGTTGCATATAGGAAGGTCCCTGACCACTTTTAGTCACCATGCGGATGTTTTACCTGTTGTTTATAGCCATACCACCTCTCAGAATGCCCAAACTCATCCAAACTTGGAAGTCAAGTCTGACTGGGCCAGGTAAGTACACAAGCCGGAAGGCTTTGTGAACCCCTAGTGCTGTAAACCATCAGGAGACATCCACAGGAGTAGGCATGGACACTCCATATGCATTCCTACTGAATTTCTATTCTCTCCTCCTGTGCGTTCAGATTGTATGATCTTTATAAACAACATCATGGAAAGCATTTTAATCAGAATGTAGCCTATGTTTAGAAACTATAAAACCCTTTAAATTATATATTGCATAGTCGATATATCCATGAACTAATATAAGATCTATTATGAAAACATATGCATGCATACCAACACATGGGGGCAATACCCTTTATAATGAGAACACCTGAGCAAGACACAATGTTAAGTGATTATTTACTAGCTGAAGACTTGCCGCCGCTTGAGGTCCAGCTATAAATACATGAATTACTACAAGCTGACACATCTCCCATTGAGAAAGTCAATGTTGTGACGAAATTCGTTTGAAACACTCCCCCTCCCCATCAATCAGGAACCAGGATACAGGAAATAGCATGTGTGCTTCACTGTGGAACGCACACAGACTTCCTACCTTACAAGCCTCTAGGACTGCTTGCTTGCTGTTGGAGAAAAGCTGGCCAACGCTCTACCTCACTTCGCTCAAGGAACAACATTGAACAGCAAGTATAGAGGAATTATCACTTCAATTACGGAAAGTTTTTTGTGACTTTTAATAGTTTATGAACTGCAATTTTGTCTGCAGCATTGATAGAAATTGTGTTGCTTCACTTGCCTTCCTTAATATGCTAGCATGGATTTATGTCTAGTTACTCATATGCATGATGTTTTTAATCTTTTTGTTTATTTATGCTTTTGCCTATTTTTGAAGAGTTTAAGTAAATAAATACTGATGTCAGTTTTCCATTGACAATAGTGCAAGCAGTTTGTGTAAACACCTGAATACAATCAGTATTGACCATGAGAACATTGTCATTTATCAATTCAATTTTTTTTGCACCCTTTTGAATTAGAATGGTGTAGCACTGGATCAATCTGTAACCCCAGCAGATAAGGAACAACTAAAAGATCTGCGGCAGCTTCCCATCTAGCTATATAATACACTATATTGTTATATCTGTAACCACATTACTACATGGTGTCTGCTCACTTACCTGTCTGCTAGTGTTCCTGCTGACAGTTTCGGACGGCCACTATCTCAGACCTGATCTGATTTAATTCTTATGGTAATCTCCTATTGGACTCCTATCAGGTCTCTCACTATTTAAAACACAGCCTCCAGTTCCTTGGTGCCTGTTCTTTAGGTTACTGCCCTGTTAGGAATTGGACGTGTTTTGTGCTCTCTCCCTGCAATCAGCAGACTATTGCACCTGTCAGTACGATTAGCATAGCAGTCCACAGACTTTTTATCCTGTTACCATTTCTGTGTTATCCGCATCGCAGTCCGCAGACTTTTCCACCTGTCACCATTTCAGTGGTAGCAAATTCGCAGACCACAGACTATTGCTCATCCTCCGCCATTCCAGTGGTAACTATCCTGCAGCCCGGAGACTATTGCTCATCCTCCACCATTCCAGTGATAACCACCCTAAAGTCTGCAGACTGTTGCACCTGTCACCATACCAGTGGTGACTTCCCTGCCGTCTGCCGGCCATCACACCATATACCAAGTTCGAGGTATTAACCTGGCAACCTACAGGTTGTTGATTCTCCCTTGATTTTCTCTTTTGCCCTTCCCTGTTAGTCTCGCCAAGTATTCTCAAGGAGGGCTGCAACCTGCACAGTGGAGGCAGCTAAACCCAAACCTTCTTGTAAGGGTCCCTGGTGAAGACCATCCGATATGTTCTGTTCCGCGCCTCTGAAGGAGTAGCATGAAACTTGGCAGATCAGGACCAATTATCCTATGCTCAGTGACAGATATACAGTATATATACTTTGAAGGAATATCTGTCTATACAGTCCATGGCATTTACTTATATTTTTGAATGAATTCTATTATCCTTGTGATGGGACTGGGCCACACTGCCAAGATAACATCTCCCACAGACCCGTCAATCTGCAAGTATTACATAGACTGCCAGTTCTTAAAATGCACCTGGAGTACAGAGAGATAACTAATTGCGGACACATGGGAGAGGTAAGATGGAAGGGACAGGAAGTAAGGGACAGCTGGAAGTCTTGGAAAATAACAAAATGTGGAAGAAGTTAATTTCAGGAGGTACTGATATTGTGGTAGAAATACAGCCGGGGAGCCACTCTGAAAGGCCAGTTCATCTTCACTACCACTCCAACTCCCTGGCCCACCACCCACCAATGTTTAAGAAGGAGAGACCCAGTGGTTTGCTTGGGGATGGGTAAACACAGTGGGAATTTTACCATGGATGTAAGGAGCCACTCTAATAGAATAGTGCTTTTATATTTATTTAAGTGCCATATTTGTATATGCTCCTTTATATGGTACAAGTCTCCTTATTTTTTATATATATTGTATATTTTTTGTTCTTTAGTTTGCTATGTATTTCCGGTTCTTTTCAATGATTACTCTTTTGGTTCCAGTTTTTGGGTATTTACATTCATATTGTACAATCCTACAATACTTATTCACTTTATTTTTTCCCAGGTGGTGTTTGATATATAGGAAATCGTGTCTTCTTAATTTATTTTGTTTTGTTTGAGTATTTATTTTTAACTTTTTTAAACTTCTGGTTTGCATATATGTTTTTGTAAGTTTTTTTTCCTCATTTGGATCTTTGTATATGTATAAGGTAACACACATAGTACTTTAGGTCTAGATGAAGGCTTCAGTATGTGACCAACACATTGACTTTCTGTACCTTGCTTCTTTATCTACTACAAGTTAACCCGTGCATGATACTCATGCATTCTAGTGAAATCAAGCTACTTAAGGTGTTAAAAAGGTTCTTGTCATGCATTTGGGCCATAGCCCAGGCCTCCTCAGGGGAAGAGCGTTACTTCCCGATGCAAGCGCCCTTTTTTAACGTGGTTTTGTCCACATGTCACCACCTCATTATTTTTCTCCATCACCTCATCCTTCATCTTTATCGCCACATTTATCCAGATGTCTATCCAGACACAGGGATCTCTCTATATTTTTTTAAAATCTTTATAAACACTTTTAACAATTAACAAATTAAATTAACAAATTAAAAACATCTTAGTATACCAAATTTCAGCCCTTTCTGAGCTTTTTTTTCCACACACACTAAGAATTTAGTAGGTCAGTGTATAACTCCGCCCAGCAGGTGGCGCTGCAGCTTGGTTTGTTTTTTTCCACACACAGACTAACACACGCCACTAGGCTTATATATATTAGATTCAAAATTTTTATATTTCTTTGCAAACATGGAGTGTGAACCCCTTTTTTTGGAAATATTATAAATATTATGCTTCTATTCCAGAATATCAACCCAGCAGATGGATCTTGTTGCACACCAAATTATATATATATATATATATATATATATATATATATATATACAGCGATCAGCCACAACATTAAAACCATCTGCCTAATATTGTCCCTCACGTGCCACCAACAATGCTCTGACCCGTGGAGACATGTACTCCACCTGAGTTCTGTGGTATCTGGCAGCAGGACGATAGCAGCAGTTCCTTTAAGTCCCGTAAATTTTGATGTGGGGCTTCCATGGCTCTGACTTGTTTTTCCAGCACGTCCCACAAATCTGGGGAATTTAGAGGCCAAGTTGACACCTTGATCTCTTTGTTATGTTCCTCTAACTATTCCTGAACTATTTTTGCATTGTGACAGGCCGCATTATACTTCTAAAGAGGCCACTGCCATCAGGGAATACTATTGCCATGAAGGGGCATACTTGGTCTGAAAAAATGTTTCGGTAGGTGGTAAATGTTAAGAAAAATCCACATGAATGCCAGGACAAAAGGATTTCCCAGCAGAACATAGCTCAGAGCAAGACACTTCCTCCACTGCATAGCCTTCTTCCTATAGTGCGTATTGGTGCCATCTCTTACCCAGGTAAACGGTTTTCGGAACACCGTGCCCACCCAAACATAGCCGGTCCGACAACCGAGCCGTGCCTGCTTGGTACTTTTGCGCGCCCTCAGAACTCAAAAAAACGCAAAACATCATTGCCACGTCATTTCACAGAGAGACACAAAAGTGTAGCAGAGTTCTTGGCAATCTCCAGTGCAGTTGGGCAGCATCATAGCTAGGACTGAAAGAGGAGAGGTAGCAATGTTCTTCAAAGTCTCCAGTGACATTCTACAGTGCCATCTCTCACCCAGAAACAGGAGAGGTGGCAGTGTGTATTGCTGAAATAGATATTCTAATAACAGGACTGTCAATGTTCTTCAAAGTCTTCAGTGAATTTCTCCTGTGACATAGCTAACCCAGAGACAGGAGAGGTGGCAGTGTTCAGTCAGAAACAGAATTTCTAATAATATGGCTGTCAGTGTTCTTAAAAGTCTCCAGTGACATTCTACAGTGCCATAGCTCACTCAGAACAGCAGGGGTAGCAGTGTTCTTGTTACTCTCCAGTCTTCAGTCACATTGTTCTTGTCACTCTCCAGTCTCAGTCATGATAATACTAATCCCTCTACGTCATGTGCTAAAGCCTATGTTCAAGTGCATAGTGGTTTTAAGTCAGGAAAACAAAAATGTAAAAAAAAGCTTGCACCTTTTTCATGAAAAACACACGACTTTAAGAAAGATGAAGAAAGATGAAGGATTACTGTGGAAAAAAAACATAAAATTGCCAACATGCCATTCTACCCAAAAAATTAACAAGCATACCAGCATCAGCTAGCTCCCTTCTCTCAGCTAGATCCCAGCACCTGCAATCTACACTGTCATCATCCTCACCCTCATTAGTGTGAACATCATCCTCACACAATACAAATTCTTCAATACTGATTCCACCGTTATATATATACTTATACTATACTTTGATGTAATTGCCGGTAATGGCCTTCCCCGTGGAATTTGTAGTTCATTTTATGACAGAGCTGCCATGATTTTAGGCCAATTTTTTTACACCAGACCAAATGTCAAAATGTTGTGCTGACTCATCTGCATTACCACTGGGTGTCTTGCTAAAGCTTAGTTTTTTCCTAGCAGCATTTGCCAAGGAAAGTGAGGGAGGATAAGTCATCATCTCATGTACCACTTGAGCTGTCAGCTTGCTGACCAGGAGCTCATTACATCTCTTGAGATCTGGGTCAGTTGGAAAAAAAGAGAAGATATAGCTCTTAAACCTAGGATCATGCACATTTGCCAAAATGTAGTGATCCGATTTCAAGATGTTGCTAACTCTCAGATCCTGGCAAAGCGAATAAAATACTTGATCTACAAGTCCTACATAGTTAGCGGAATTGCTTAGTTTCATCTCCTCCTTCAATTTCTTTAGCTGCTTTTCCAATAGTTTAATTAGGGGAATCACTTGATTTAAGCTAAAAGTGTCTGAATTCACTTCACAGGTGATTACTTAGAGTGTTTTCAGCACCTTGCACAACATTGAAAGTGTTCTACACTGCGCTGGACTAAAGTACATTACCCCTCAAATTCGATTCTTCTTGCAGCAGCTAAAATCTCCTACATGCTGTTGCAGAATGCCGAAAATGACCCAAATTATTTAGGGACACTGGCAGCATCTCCTGCGTATCACTTTTTAAAAAGCTAGGTACCAAAAAGTAAAATGGTGTTGAGATGGAATTTGGTAATGGGGACACAGGACCTAGTATAGTCGCCATGGCGCCTGTGATCCGCTGTGCGACTGCTTGACAGTTGCCATACTTGCTTCCTCTTGCAAAGGATTGTTTAACAGTCAATTGTTGTAAACTATTAGTAGTCTTCTTCTTGGTCTGCTTCTGGGTTGAAGATCCACCCCCAGCAGCAGGAGCAGCAGCAGTGGGCCTAATGCTCAAGGATTTTTCTGAGGAGTCTGGAATAGGGGAGGAGTCATCTCGCCTTAGAAATTTGGATGCAGGACTAACTCCAATCACTTTTGAGGATATTGATGATGAAGGTGTTGGGTGCGTAGATTGCAGGTGCTGGGATCTAGCTGAGAGAAGGGAGCTGATGCTGGGCTGCTTGTTGTTATTTTTGGCATGAGCTTCTGATTTTCACAAAAGCTTTCCATGAACTCGCTTCAAATGGCGTAACATGGATGAGGTTCCTAGATGGTTAAGGAACCTACCTCTACTGACTGTTGCTTTACAATGCTACAAATGACTAGGCAACTGTTTACAGGATTGAGTGAAAATAATTCCACACATGAGAGCTGGATATTCTGGTCTTATGCCCAGGCATGACAATGGCCTTCTTATCACTGGCAATAACTGCTTCAACTGGTGCATGACTTTCCACAGTAGAGTTCATTAACAGCACTGTTTGCTTAGGTGCCTTAAGCCATTGTTAGCTGTTTTGTGGGAGCCCAAACAAACCATGCACTTCAGCCACAAAGTGGCACTCCTTGTCCCTGGAGTGCTTGCTTTGTTAAACTGTACATGTTCTTTTCAATATCTTACATAAGGGTGGGTGGGAGGGCCCAAGGACAATTCTATCTTGCACCACTTTTCTTTTTTGCTACTGCTGTGTGGAAATGTTTCCTAGATGTGCTATGAACTGCTGTGCTTTTGTGTCATTGCTTTGACGCTTAACATGCAGCCAAGTCGCTGCAGTCTTTGTTTGAATGTGTATGAAAATAATAATGTGACCTGTGAGGTGGTCAAAATTGACGGCAAATGACTTGAAATTAGTGTTATTGAGGTTAATAATAATGTAGGGAAAAAAACGAGCAAAATTATGGGATTTTAGCAAAAAACATAATCTCTCACCTCTGTTCTGCTTGAGTGGCTAGATGGTTTACAACTTTGGGGCTTCAAACTCCTCCAAGATCCTTATCTATCACAGGCCTGGCTAACTCATGTCATTTAGCAAAGCACACGTTGATATTACATTACAAGGTTGCATAAAATATTCACATTGCCATACATGAATTCAACAGAAAATAACAATCAGTCATTAGACATACTACATAATCATCACAGACAGGGATGTGCAGGAGATGTCTGTGGCCTCGAAAAATTTCGGGACATTTTCGACATTCTGCAACAGCATGTAGGAAATTGCAGCAGCTGCAAGCTCAATTTATTTTGCCCTGCCACCAACTGAAGCAAGAGGTGGTAACAAGTTGGACTTCCACACTTTATATGCTTGTGAGGATGGAGGAACAAAGAAAAGCCATCCACGCTTAATCCACAGGCCATGATATTGGGAATAGAGGGGGAATGTATTATAGGCCAGCACAGTGGAGATGTCACGATAATGACTTTTCAGAGGTTGCCACTGCCTGATATTGGCGCCACTAATCTGGGAGGTGCGGAGTCTAATGCACCCCCGGTATTCACCAGGGACCCCCGCAAGGAGGTATGGGCTTGGCTGCGTAAGGTGCGCAGGTCGCGGTTCTCTAAGTTATTAATCAGGAGACAGACGTGACTGACCAATTTGCATGGGTTCCTCCAAAAGAAGCACGGGAGACTGGAATTGAGGTGCCAGACGTGGAAAAGATCAACGACCACATTCTTGTTCTTGTGTGCATTCACGGTGGCGGATATCCACCTTGATACAGAGGGAAATTAAACCGTTCAATCTAGAAGGCAGGTCCCGTGATGCCAAATCATCTTTTATTCTATCATTCAAGCCTTGCCAGAAGGTAGCGGTAAGTGCCTCCTCATTCCAGCGGAGCTCAGAAGCTAGAGTCCAGAACTGGACTGCGTACTGACTAGCTGAGAGAGTTCCTTGACGAAGGTTCAAGAGACCAGAGGAGGCAGAAGACACACGTCCGGGTTCATCAAAAACACCATGCAAAAGCTTTCAATAAAGGTCATGGAGTTCTGGAGTAGCGGGTCATTATGTTCCCATAATGGAGAGGCCCAGGCTAGAGCCTGGCCTGAAAGGAGAGAAATTATATAGGCCACCTTAATCCTAAGTGAAGAAAATTTTTCAGGTGCAAGTTCAAACTGTATGGCACATTGATTAAGGAACCCGCAGCATTTCTTTGGGTCACCATCATATTTCTCTGGAGGAGGAATACGCAGCCCTCGGGAGCCTGTGGAAGCAGTAGAACTGGCAGAGGCAGCGACAGCAGGGGCAGCTTCCATTCCAGAGGGAACCACTGGACATGCGGGTAGTGACCCTTGAAGGGTGTCCAGGCAAGTGACCACACCTTGGATGCACTGCAGCAGTTGGGTCTGATTGGCGTTTTGCTGGTCCACATGTTGGGCCAAATGTAACAGAAGGTCCCGGGCCGAAGGTTCATCCTGTGTACTTATGGCCAGAGTATACTGTCACGATAATGACTTTTCAGAGGTTGCTACTGCCTGATATTGACACCTCTAATCTTGGAGGCGCAGAGTCAAACGTACCCCCGGTATTCACCAGGGACCCTCTCAAGGAGGTATGGGCTTGACTGCATGAGGTGTGCAGGTCACGGTTCTCCCAGTTAGTAATCAGGGCAGTAGGGAGATAGGAATGGTCATGCGGTCCGGGTCAAAAAGCCAAATGTTGATGCAGTACAAAGGGGTGATCCAAGCAGAGTGGTCAGAGGCAAGCCAAGGGTCGAATACCAGGGACAAGCAAAGCCAAATCATCAGGAAGAGAGTGGTCAGGAACGAAGCCAAAGAGTCAGGAACCGTGGAGCAAATAAATAGGTGGAAGCAGGGAACAAATGCTGGAGCTGGTGAAACCAATATTCTGGCACCAGACTATTGGAGGGAGGACCTATATATATATGTAGCTGGCCCCTGATTGGTGGCATGCATTCCTGGCGGTCAGATACACCTTACCGTGAATAATCAGTATGGGAAAGCGTCCCATTGCCTAGCAATGGGACGTAGGTCTACTGCGCATGCATGTGCAGCGACAATCCGGAAGTCTGTCCCGTTGCCTAGCAACGGGATGCAAGCCGGGCAGAGAGGCAGGCATCTGTCCCCGGCACGTAGGAGCAGTGCGGGGACGGCGCCTGACGGGAGAATATTTTCCATGTTGTGCAAGGTGCTGAAACAATTCGAAGTAGTCACATGTCAAGTGAGCTTAGACACTGCTAGCTTGAGCAAAGTGATTCCCTTAATTAAACTTTTGGAAAAGCACTTTGAAAAATTGAAGGAGGAGATGAATCAAAGAAATTGTGCTAAGTATGTTGGACCTGTAAATTAAGTACTTTAATCGCTTAGCCAGGATCGAAGAGTTATCAACTTCTGGAAATCGTATCACTACATTTTGGCGACTATGCTTGATCCTAGGTTTAAGAGCTATTCTTTTTATTTCCAACTGTCCCAGAACACAAGAGATGCAATGAGTTCCTGGTGAGCAAGTTGACAGCTGAAGTGGTACATGACACGACGGCGTCCCCTCCTTCAGTTTCTCAGGGTATTGCTCCTAGGAAAAAACTAAGCTTTTGAAAGAGACCCAAGGATGATGCAGATGATTCAGCAGAACATTTTGACATCTGGTCTGGTCTAAAAGAATTGCCCAAAAATCGTGGCACCTCTGCCCTAACGCCAACTGATCCTACTTTCAACATCCAAAGATTAGTGGAGGATTATTTTAACGAGAGCATAGAAATAGACACATCAGACAGTCCCTTTACATACTGGGAGGAAAAAAGGCATATCGGAGACCCATGTTCAAACTCGCTTTGCAATGCCTAAGATGCTCACTTTCCAGTGTGTACACGGAAAGAGTTTTCAGCACAGCAGAGAACCTTGTCGGTGATTGGCGTAACAGGCGACTTCCTAAAAATGAGGAAAAGATAATGTTCATCGAAATTAACTACAAATTCCACGAGAAAGGCCTTTACTGGCATTTATATCAAAATACAGAGACTACTGCATTGGTGGATTCCAGCAGGAATTATTTCATATTGTATGAGTGTGATGTACACACTGATGCGGGTGATGATGAGGCTGACGATGATGACAACAACATTTTGCCACTGTTGAGTTCATTAACAGCACTGTTACCTAAGCTGCTTTAAGCCCATTGTTATATTTTTTTGTGGCATCGCTTGTCGCTGGAGTGCTTTCTTTGTTAAACTGCACATGTCCTTTTCAATATCATACATAAGGTTGAGTGGGAGGACCCAAGTACAATTCCATCTTGCATCACTTTTGTTTTCTGCCACTGCTGTGTGGCAATGTTTCCTAGATGTGCTATGAACTGCCGTGTGCTTGTGAAAAATGCTCTGTCGCTAAGCATCCAGCCAGCTTGCTGCTGTCTTTATCTAAATGTTGACAAAAATAGTGTTGTGACATGTGAGGTGGTCAAGATTGACTGGAAATGACTGTTAATTAGCGTTATTGAAGAATAATAATGTAGGAACAAAAAAAGAGCAAAATTATGTGATTTTAGCATATTTTAGCTATTTTTCTAAAAAATACAGATTCCAAATCTGTCTTAGTTAATAAAATAATAGTAAAGTTGTGTATAAGTGATTTGTTTTACTTATACACAACTTCACTATTATTTTGCTGATTTTATTAACTTTGATAGTTTTAAATAAATATCAATAAAGTTGGTTTTAATCATAAGGAGACGCGCAATCTCCTAGTACCAGAAATTAGGAGGATCTCCTGTGCACTACATTAAATAAACTCTTTGCTTTTCCCTTGATGTCTTACTCAGTTTAGTAATTGCACTCTGCATTAAACATATAAGCATCATCTCAATAATTTAAATTTAGTATAAAGTGATTCTTACCTAATCACAAAAAACACAGAAATTGGTGTGACAAAAATAACCCATTTCTCACCTCTCTATCATAGCCAGCATTAACTTTTTCAGTAATTTGCGCTGCAGTAACTCATCTGTGGGATTGAACAAGACAGGATAGACTTCGCCCCCTATGCATATCAATGACCCTGTCACTGATTGACCGCTTGTCCTTCCTTAGACCACTTTTGGTAGGTAGTATCCACTTCATACTGGGAACACCCTACAAGACCTGCCATTTTGGAGAAGCACTGAGCCAGTCGTCTAGTCATCACAATTCGGCCCTTGTCAAATATAGCATATACATAATGGAGAATTTTGTGCTATGTTGGGATTAAGTTCATCTGCCGTCAAGGCATATCTTGTAGGGTATTTTTATTTAGGGTTTCGCAGTTAAAACCTTCCCTGAACCTCCATTTTATAAAGCATACAGCATCTGGTCAACTCCCAGAAAAACAAACTAGAAATTATTGAAAGAGAAAAAGGCGCTGGACAACAACTTTCTTTTTGCACATGCACGTTGGTCTCATTGGTCCTGGGCTGCCATCTCCAGAGCCGTAACGAGGCCGGTGCGGGCGGTGCCGCCGCCCCGGGCGCAGTCCCAAGGGGGCGCAATGGCCGCCCGCACCTGCCTCTGTGTGAGGAGTGTAAAAAAATAAAAATTAAACAGACCTCAGATTCAGACTGCCGGCCGCCCGGCGCATCCAAAATGGCGGCCGGCACCCAGCTCCACCCCCTTCTGAACTCTGCCCTCTGCCTCAGCGTCTGATGTCATGACGTTGCTAGGCAGCAGAGGAGCAGAGAAGCAGAGAGGAGCCAGGCAGCGACGGCTGGAGAGGAAGAAAGAGGAAAAAGGTAAGTTTCAAAGCAGGGGAAAGGGGATGTGTGTTGCTATTATGGAGGGAGGGGGGGATGTGAGCTGCTATTATGGAGGGAGGGAGGGAGGGGGGCATGTAAGCTGCTATTATGGGGGGAGGGGAGGGGAGAGGGGCATGTAAGCTGCTATTATGGAGGGAGGGGAGGGGATGTATGTTGCTATTAAGGAGGGGGGATGTGAGCTGCTATTAGGGAGGGGGGTGTGCTGCTATTATGGAGGGGAGGAATGTGTGCTGCATCTTGCTATTATGGAGGAGGGATGCTGCTATGCTTTATGAGGGAAGGGGGGGTATGCTGCCATAATGTGTGAGGGAAGGGGGGATGTATTAATGTGTGATATGAGGGTAGGGAGGTTAGGTGTCTTAGTACATGGGTGGGAGGTAGGCTATTAATTTAATGGTGACGTTTAGGTGGGGGCTAATTATTTAATGGGTACTATTTTATTTGTGGGGTGCTGGTGGGTCAATTAAATTTATTGTTGGGGCTTTTTAATTTAATGGTGGGGTCTATTAATTTCAGGTGAGGTATTTATCTGTTTTGCAGTCACAAGAATGCTCTCTGTATTGTATGGTGGTCATAGGAATGCTCTCTGTATTGTATGGTGATCATAGGAATCCTCTCTGTATAGTATGGCGGTCATAGGAATGCTCTCTGTATAGTATGGCGGTCATAGGAATGCTCTCTGTATTGTATGGCGGTCATAGGAATGCTCTCTGTATAGTATAGCGGTCACAGGAATGCTCTCTGTACAGTATGGCGGTCATAGGAATGCTCTCTGTATAGTATGGCGGTCATAGGAATGCTTTCTGTATAGTATGGCGGTCACAGGAATGCTCTCTGTATAGTATGGCGGTCATAGGAATGCTCTCTGTATTGTATGGTGGTCACAGGAATACTCTCTGTAAGGTATGGCGGACACTAGGAGGCTCTTTATATTGTATGTGTGTATGTGTGTGTGTGTGTGTATGTATATATATATATATATATATATATATATATATATTCATTTCGTGCGATGGTGATAAGGGGGCACGATGGGATAAAGTTGGCTCCATGGCACGGTGTGATAAAGAAGAAACTGTGATGGAGGGCACAGTGTGATGAAGGGGCAGTGTGATACAGATGGTACTGTTACATTTGTTTTAATTTGTTTCAGTGAGTTTTATTTCAATAACCAATTCATTTGTTATACAGCTAGCATGTGACAGCTGCATTTAAAGTACTTTGATCTATGGAGGCTTATTACATAAAGATCCTTACAAAGCCAGACCGAGAAGAATGGGGAGGGAGGTGGTTTCAGTGCGGTCTAGAACTTGTAAAAAGCTAGCTACGCCCCCCACAGTAGGTTGACCACGCCCACTCGACAATTGACACTCCCACTTAGATGGGGGGCGCTGCTTCCCTATCTCGCCCAGGGCACTAAAATGGCTAGTTACGGCACTGGCCATCTCAAATGATTTTATTCACTTGTACACATATCATTAATTTAAAGAAGTGCGTCTTTTCTCTTTCACTATTTTCTAGTTTGTTTTTCTGGGAGTTCCATTCCCTCCAGGTGCTGCAGGTTTTATTAGATGGAGGTTCAAGGAAGGTTTTAAATGTGACACCCTGAATATAAATTTGCATCACAAGCTTAGGGACTCACCTACAGGGAATGCCTTGATGTTGGCAGGTGAGCTTAGCCCAATATACGTATATTGTGCACAAATTTCTTCTTTATGTATATGCTGATACATAGTGATTTATATATTGTTTGTTTGTGAGCCCCAGACAACAATTTTCTTATGTTTGCACATGCACACTGGACTCATTTGACCTTGGCTGCCGTCTCAAATGATTTTATGCACTTGTACACATTTCATCCAGTTAAAGCATACTTTTTGCCTCATAAACTAATATATATATATATATATATATATATATATCTATATCATCATCATCATCATGAGTTCAATTCCCGACCATGGCCTTATCTGTGTGGAGTTTGTATCTTCTCCTCATGTTTGCGTGGGTTTGCTTCGGGCGCTCCGGTTTCCTCCCACACTCCAAAAACATACTAGTAGACTGATTGGCTGCTATCAAAATTGACCCTAGTCTCTCTCTATCTCTCTCTCTCTCTCTCTCTCTCTCTCTCTCTCTCTCTGTATGTTAGGGAATTTAGACTGTAAGCTCCAATGGGGCAGGGACTGATTTGAATGAGTTCTCTGTACAGCGCTGCGGAATCAGTGGCGCTATATAAATAAATGATGATATATATATATATATATATATATATATATACTTGTATATTGGTTATGGTGTAAGTGCAGTAATGAAACATTAGATCATTTTGCATTTTGATGTATTACATATTGTGTCAATGAAACATATTGTACACTTTTATATTTAGTTTAGAAATATTGATACAATCTATTGTGAAACATCTCCAAGCATGTTAGGAGTATCTCAGAATTTATGTGCACTGACTAGCACTGAGAGATGTTGAAAACTCAGGTTTAGATCCCAGTGTCAGTTCTTTGTGATCATTCACGTGACATTTGTACCCCAGGCACCAAAAACTAGATTTTGCCATCAACTTGGCAGGGAAACTATACCTAATCAACTCTCTGCTTAGAGAGTAAAATGTGTATGTATTATATGAAATAAACTTAACAGTAGAGCTAAAATAGTTAAGGATAATAAATTATTTTTCAGCTGTATAAAGATATTGTATATTACTCTACAGAGAATTTTATGTCACTCACCTGCTGTCCTAAGTTATCACTGCTACATCCACTCATTCTAGAACCTTTGTTACTTTGCAGTATGGCTTCCATAGGTTGCCAAGCAACATCAATCCATTATTTTTCCTCTTTGTGTTTGTCTCCATAATCTCTGTCAGTAGACCTTGAAACAACAGCCTAACTGAAGTATTTCAAAGCTTACGTATGTAACTAGAATGCCATGGTTGGATTTATAGTGACCTCAAACAAATGGCGGGTTAAACATGTGTTTTGAGATTTTTCATTGCCACAACTTGCCTCCCACATCCCCATTGTTAAACAAAAAAGTGAACATATTTATGAAAAAAATCAATATTGTCAAGTAAATACATTATATTGCCATTCAAATACAACTACATAAAGTATGCAGAGCAAATACAAACCCCAGACCTCAAGAAGTCTCTTGAAGACAATATTTTCTATCAACAGATACTATGAATTACATTGGTAAGAAAGTAAATGTCAAGGAATATGTTTTCACTAACCCAAGGTGATCGTTAATGGTAATGCAAAAAAGGGAAGTACCCAAAATATTCTCTATGAAACTGCAGTAAAAGATCAATCATGAAATGCACCTACTGAAACTGACTCAAAAATATAACTAAAATTTTTAAATTTTGATACTGAAAATTACATTCCCAGCACTGTAAACATTGCAGGTCATGTCTTACAAATAAAATGTTAGTTTAAAGGTGGCGCCACAAAAGTGTCCCTACAGAGTAATACAGATGGACGCAGATTGTGATAATTAAAACATACATCAATAAAGAAAATTCATATATATCTCAGAAATGTCAGGCAGTGGGGAAAAGCACAGCTTATGCAGAGACTTAGGGGTATATTTACTAAACTGCGGGTTTGAAAAAGTGGACATATTACCTATAGCAACCAATCAGATTCTAGCTGTCATTTTATAGAATGTACTAAATAAATGACAACTAGAATCTGGTTGCTATAGGCAACATCTCCACTCTTTCAAACCCGCAGTTTACCAAATATATCCATTGGTTACAATTCCCCAGGGTCACTTTTCTGAACAGTAATAAAGATGAGCTAACTGTTTCATCATAATCCAGCCTCCTTTCTCTTTAGTACCATATCTTTCATTGACATAAACTTTTCTGTTTCTCTCCAAAAAAATGGCTTGAATAAATCATTTTAGGTATATAAGAGCTGTTTCAGTTCACTTTGGTGCGTTTGAAGTTTTTACTACATTGTTAGGAGTGCATCTTAAAATGCAGCTTGGAAGCAACAAATGGGTTCTATTAATTCTGCAATTCCAGATAAAGACACCCCCAAGACATGTAAACTTCCCCCCACACACACATACAAAAGCACCAGCTATGTGCTGAGCAGTCTGTGGCTCGTTTTTACTATGATAGGAGTTCCCACGGTTTTCCTGTTACAGTGGAAAACATCCCAGGCTCTATAATTGAATCTCTGACAGGTCTGCACTGGTGCAAAATTCAACTTCTTTTGCAGAGTGGAAATGGCCGCACATAGTTAGGAAGGAAACTATCTCTTTACAGTAATTACGCTCCGCAAAATTAAATCTAATTTCTGTTCTGCTCTGAAAAATGAGGTGCACTGATGCAGTGCCGTAACTAGCCATTTTAGTGCCCTGGGCGAGACAGGGAACTGTCTCGCCCAGTGAGAGTGTCAATCGGCGAGTGGGCGTGGTCAACCTACTGTGGGGGCGTTGCTAGCGCTTTACAAGTTCTAGACCGCAATGAAACCCCCTCCCTCCCCATTCTTATCGGTCTGGCTTTGTAAGGATCTTTATGTAATAAGCCTCCATAGAATCAAAGTACTTTAAATGCAGCTAGCACATGCTAGCTGTATAAAAAATGAATTGGTTATTGAAATAAAACTCACTGAAACAAATGAAAACATAAATGTAACGGTACCATCTGTATCACACTGCCCCTTCATCCCACTGTGCCCTCCATCACAGTTTCTCCTTTATAACACTGTGCCATGGAGCCATCTTTATCACATTGTGCCCCCTTATCACCATCACAAGAAATAAATAAATATATATATATATATATATATATATATATACACACACACACACATACAATATAAAGAGCCTCCTAGTGTCCGAAATACCTTACAGAGAGCATTCCTGTGACCACCAAACAATACAGAGAGCATTCCTATGACCGCCATACAAAACAGAGAGCCTTCCTGTGACCACCATACAATACAGAGAGCATTCCTGTGACCGCCATACAATACAGAGAGCATTCCTATGATCACCATACAATACAGAGAGCATTCCTGTGACTGCCATACAATACAGAGAGCATTCCTATGATCACCATACAATACAGAGAGCATTCCTGTGACCGCCATACAATACAGAGAGCATTCCTGTGACCGCCATACAATACAGAGAGCATTCCTGTGACCGCCATACTATACAGAGTGCATTCCTATGACCACCATACAATACAGAGAGCAGTCCTGTGACCGCCATACAAAACAGAGAGCATTCCTGTGACCACCATACAATACAGAGAGCATTCCTATGACCGTCATACTATACAGAGAGCATTCCTGTGACCTCCATACTATACAGAGAGCATTCCTATGACCTCCATACTATACAGAGAGCATTCCTGTAACCTCCATACTATACAGAGAGCATTCCTATGACCTCCATACTATACAGAGAGCATTCCTGTGACCTCCATACTATACAGAGAGCATTCCTGTGACCTCCATACTATACAGAGAGCATTCCTATGATCGCCATACAATACAGAGAGCATTCCTGTGACCGCCATACAATACAGAGAGCATTCCTGTGACCGCCATACTATACAGAGAGCATTCCTGTGACCGCCATACAATACAGAGAGCATTCCTATGATCGTCATACAATACAGAGAGCTTTCCTGTGACCGCCATACAATACAGAGAGCATTCCTGTGACCACCATACAATACAGAGAGCATTCCTATGACCACCATACAATACAGAGAGCATTCCTGTGGCCGCCATACTATACAGAGAGCATTCCTATGACCGCCATACAATACAGAGAGCATTTCTGTGACCGCCATATAATACAGAGAGCATTCCTGTGACCTCCATACAATACAGAGAGCATTCCTATGACCGCCATACAATACAGAGAGCATTCCTATGACCGCCATACAATACAGAGAGCATTCCTGTGACCGCCATACAATACAGAGAGCATTCCTGTGACCACCATACAATACAGAGAGCATTTCTGTGACCACCATACAATACAGAGAGCATTCCTATGACCACCATACAATACAGAGAGCATTCCTTTGACCGCCATACTATAGAGAGCATTCCTATGATCGCCATACAATACAGAGACCATTCCTGTGACAGCCATACAATACAGAGAGCATTCCTATGACCGCCATATTATACAGAGAGCATTCCTATGACCACCATACAATACAGAGAGCATTCCTATGACCGCCATACTATAGAGAGAGCATTCCTGTGACCACCATACAATACAGAGAGCATTCTTGTGACTGTAATACAGATAAATACCTCACCTGAAATTAATAGACCCCACCAATAAATTAAAAAGCCCCATCAATAAATTAAATTGACCCACCATCACCCCACAAATAAAACAGTATCCATTAAATAATTAGCCCCCACCTAAACGTCACCATTAAATTAATAGCCTACCTCCCACCCATGTACTAAGACACCCAACCTCCCTACCCTCACACATCACACCATCACACATTATTTTAATACATCCCCCGCTTCCCTCACACATTATTGCAGCATACCCCCTTTCCTCATAAAGCATAGCAGCATCCCCCTCTCCCTAATAGCAAGATGCAGCTTACATCCCCCCTCCCTCCATAATTGCAGCTTACATCCCCCCTCCCTCCATCCATAATTGCAGCTTACATTCCCCCCCTCCCTCCATAATTGCAGCTTACATTCCCCCCCCTCCCTCCCTCCATAATAGCAGCTTACATCCCCCTCCCTCCATAATAACAACTCAAATCGCCCTTCCCCTGCTTTGAAGCTTTCCTTTTTTGTGTTTATTCCTGACCAGCCGTCGCTGCCTGGCTCCTCTCTGCTTCTCTGCTCCTCTCCTGCCTAGCAACGTCATGACATCAGACACTGAGGCAGAGGGCAGAGTTCAGAAGGGGGTGGAGCCGGGTGCCGGCCGCCATCTTGGATGCGCCGGGCGGCCGGCAGTCTGAATCTGAGGTCTGTTTAATTATTTTTTTTTTCACTCCTCACACAGAGGCAGGTGTGGGCGGCCACTGGGCCCCCTTGGGACTGCGTCCTGGACGGTGGCACCGCCCGCACCGGCCTCGTTATGGCTCTGCACTGATGCGCCTACACTATACTTCAGTAGGAGCTCGTTAACTCTGACCAATCCATCTACTCTGCCTCTGCATTCTTCTGCTTTTTAGTAAATGTGTCCATTATGCTCTGTAAACCAATGCACACTGGTGGCAATCTAATTTCTCTTGCACAAATTAAGGTGCATGATGGGTTCAAGGCTGCACTTGTTTTTCAGCTTTTGCTTTTGCTCGCAGTCATTTAGTTTATACACTTTACAGATTATTTTGATTAGTGAGAAAAATAATTCAGAATTTAAATTAGATTACTTGTTGTTTGCAATTGATGAATCTTTGTCGATCTTTAGGGTTTGATTGTTTTTGATAAAGATGACTTTCTAGTATTTACATAATTAGCACTGACAATGTCAGTAACATGGTTCCTTGTTTGGAAAAATGTAGTGTGTGATGCTGGTTTGTATGAATGCTAGAGATGAGTGGTTCAGATTCGAGAAAATCCGCCAGACCTGAGTTGTGGGGCTCTGAGTGAAACCAAGTCATGACTCGGATTCGCCCGCCAATTTCGGTTCTCAAATAGTCATTTCCGGGAATCTTTTGATTCAAAGAGAGTTTTGGATCAATATCTTCTATACATATAGCCCATACTTGCCAACTCTCCCGGAAAGTCCGGGAGACTCTCGAAATTCGTGTCAGTCTCCCGGGCTCCCGCGAGACCTGGCATTTCTCCCGCATTCCGGAATTCACAGAGAATCGCGTCAGAGGTTCCACTCTTCATAATGTTTTTTTGTGAATATATGGGGAGACATTCATTCATCAGGATTGTGCTTTTACTTGGCAAATCATGTTTACATATTTGCAAGTTCAGTGGTGCAAAGAGCACAAGCAATTGACTCCTGAGCAATGAAGGAAAGTGATATATGAATAATTCTTAATAGAATTTTTTGGGGGAGGAATCCTGACACAAGCACATTATATACAATTACATGAAATAAGAGGTCAAGATGGCCCTGCCCAAATGATCTTACATTCTGAGAGATGTGGGGAAGACTTTATACATAAGATAATATTTGTTGTTGGGGAAAGTATATTTAGCTATTATAAGGCAGCAACATCAATAGCCTCCAATAATAAAGAATTAGTTTGTGATTGGCATTACTATGGTACAGTGGTACTGTGGTACAGTAGGAGAAGTGAAAGCAGAAGGGGAGGAAACTAAAGAAATGTTAAAACAGCCAGCTGCTGGCAATCATAATTGTCATTCACCATTAACCTTAACCATTAATATTAACTAAGCCTCCTTCCTCTGATGGTTCTAGAGGAGAGTTTTGCTTTTGTAATGCATGGAGTAACTGTGTAACCTGCTTATTCTCTTTAGTATCAAGTAGGGATGAGCGCACTCGGATTTATGAAATCCGAGCCCACCCGAACGTTGCGGATCCGAGTCGGATCCGAGACAGATCCGGGTATTGGCGCCAAATTCAAATCTGAAACTGAGGCTCTGACTCATAATCCCGTTGTCGGATCTCGCGATACTCGGATCCTATAAATTCCCCGCTAGTCGCCGCCATCTTCACTCGGGCATTGATCAGGGTAGAGGGAGGGTGTGTTAGGTGGTCCTCTGTCCTGGTAGATCTCGTGCTGTGCTGTGCTGTGCTGTGCTGTGCTGTGTTCTGCAGTATCAGTCCAGTGGTGCTGTGTGCTGTGCTCTGTCCTTCTGAGGTCAGTGGTGCTGCTGGGTCCTGTGCTGTGTCCTGTTCAGTCCAGTGGTTCTGTGTCCTGTGCTCTGTGCTTCTAAGGGCATAGTTATTTCCCCAATATTCCCCTGTGTTTAAAAAAATAAAAAAAAGTTTTTTAAAAAAATACCAAAAACTACTTTAATTTTTTTTAATTACCACAAAATTTGCACAACCAATCCTGCAGTATAAGCCCATTGGTACTGCAATATTACCAAGTTCACACATTCAGCAGTAAAAGTCCAGTGGTACTGCAATATTACAAAGTTTACACATTCTGCAGTATCAGTCCAGTGGTGCGGTGTCCTGTGCTCTGTCCTGCTGAGTTCCGTAGTGCTGCTGGGTCCTGTGCCGTGTCCCGTTCAGTCCAGTGGTGCTGTGTCCTGTGCTCTGTGCTTCTAAGGGCATAGTTATTTCCCCATTATTCCCAAGTTTTTTAAAAATAAAAAAAAAGTAAAAAAAAATAAAAAATTAAAAAAAATAAATAAATATATAATAATTATAACCAAATTTGCAAAACCAATCCAGCAGTATAAGTCCATTGGTACTGCAATATTACCAAGTTCACACATTCTGCAGTATCTTGTGCTACATATAATGGAGACCAAAAATTTGGAGGATAAAGTAGGGAAAGATCAAGACCCACTTCCTCCTAATGCTGAAGCTGCTGCCACTAGTCATGACATAGACGATGAAATGCCATCAACGTCGTCTTCCAAGCCCGATGCCCAATCTCGTAGTACCGGGCATGTAAAATCCAAAAAGCCCAAGTTAAGAAAAAGTAGCAAAAAGATAAACTTAAAATCATCTGAGGAGAAACGTAAAGTTGCTAATATGCCATTTACGACACGGAGTGGCAAGGAACGGCTTAGGCCCTGGCCCGTGTTCATGACTAGTGGTTCAGCTTCACCCACAGATCTTAGCCCTCCTCCTCCTCCCCCCCCCTACAAAAAATTGAAGAGAGTTATGCTGTCAGCAACAAAACAGCAAACAACTCTGCCTTCTAAAGAGAAATTATCACAAATCCACAAGGCGAGTCCAAGGATGTTGGTGGTTGTCAAGCTTGACCTTCCCATCACTGTACGGGAAGAGGTGGCTCGGGAGGAGGCTATTGATGATGTAGCTGGCGCTGTGGAGGAACTTGATGATGAGGATGGTGATGTGGTTATTGTAAATGAGGCACCAGGGGGGGAAACAGCTGATGTCCATGGGATGAAAAAGCCCATCGTCATGCCTGGTCAGAAGACCAAAAAATGCACCTCTTCGGTCTGGAGTTATTTTTATCCAAATCCAGACAACCAATGTATGGCCATATGTAGCTTATGTAAAGCTCAAATAAGCAGGGGTAAGGATCTTGCCCACCTAGGAACATCCTCCCTTATACGTCACCTGAATAACCTTCATAGTTCAGTGGTTAGTTCAGGAACTGGGGCTAGGACCCTCATCGGTACAGGGACACCTAAATCCCGTGGTCCATTTGGATACACACCAGCAACACCCTCCTCGTCAACTTCCTCCACAATCTCCATCAGATTCAGTCCTGCAGCCCAAGTCAGCAGCCAGACTGAGTCCTCCTCAATACGGGATTCATCCGAGGAATCCTGCAGCGGTACGCCTACTACTGCCACTGCTGCTGTTGCTGCTGTTAGTCGGTCATCTTCCCAGAGGGGAAGTCGTAAGACCACTAAGTCTTTCACAAAACAATTGACCGTCCAACAGTCGTTTGCCATGACCACAAAATACGATAGTAGTCACCCTATTGCAAAGCGTATAACTGCGGCTGTAACTGCAATGTTGGTGTTAGACGTGCGCCCGGTGTCCGCCATCAGTGGAGTGGGATTTAGAGGGTTGATGGAGGTATTGTGTCCCCGGTACCAAATCCCGTCGAGATTCCACTTCACTAGGCAGGCGATACCAAAAATGTACAGAGAAGTACGATCAAGTGTCCTCAGTGCTCTAAAAAATGCGGTTGTACCCACTGTCCACTTAACCACGGACATGTGGACAAGTGGTTCTGGGCAAACGAAGGACTATATGACTGTGACAGCCCACTGGGTAGATGCATCCCCTTCCGCAGCAACAGCAACAGCTGCATCAGTAGCAGCAACTACAAAATGGCGGCTCGTGCAAAGGCAGGCAACATTGTGTATTACAGGCTTTAATAAGAGGCACAACGCTGACAACATATTAGAGAAAATGAGGGAAATTATCTCCCAGTGGCTTACCCCACTTAGACTCTAATGGGGATTTGTGGTGTCAGACAATGCCAGTAACATTGTGCGGGCATTAAATATGGGCAATTTCCAGCACGTCCCATGTTTTGCCCACACCATTAATTTGGTGGTGCAGCATTACCTCAAGAGTGACAGGGGTGTGCAGGAGATGCTTGCGGTGGCGCGCAAAATTGCTGGACACTTTCGGCATTCAGCCAGTGCCTACCGCAGACTAGAGGCACATCAAAAAAGCATGAACCTGCCCTGCCATCACCTCAAACAAGAGGTTGTGACGCGCTGGAACTCCACCCTCTATATGCTGCAGAGGATGGAGGAGCAGCAAAAGGCCATTCAGGCCTACACAGCCACCTACGACATAGGCAAAGGAGTGGGGATGCGCCTCAGTCAAGCGCAGTGGAGACTGATGTGTTGTGCAAGGTTCTGCAGCCATTTGAACTTGCCACACGAGAAGTCAGTTCCGACACTGCCAGCTTGAGTCAGGTCATTCCCCTGATCAGGCTGTTGCAGAAGCAGCTGGAGAAAGTGAGGGAGGAGCTGGAAAGCCATTGCGATTACACCAAGCATGTAGCTCTTGTGGATGTAGCCCTTCGTACGCTTTGCCAGGATCCGAGGGTGGTCACTCTTTTAAAGTCAGAGGAATACATTCTGGCCACCGTGCTCGATCCTCGGTTTAAAGCGTATGTTGTGTCTCTGTTTCCGGCGGACACAAGTCTACAGCGGTGCAAAGACCTGCTGGTCAGGAGATTGTCCTCTGAAGAGGACCGTGACATGCCAACAGCTCCACCCTCATTTTCTTCCACATCTATGGCTGCGAGGAAAAAGCTCAGTTTTCCCAAAAGAGGCACTGGCGGGGATGCTGATAACATCTGGTCCGGACTGAAGGACCTGCCAACCATTGCAGACATGTCTACTCTCGCTGCATTGGATGCTGTCACAATAGAAAAAATTGTGGATGATTACTTTGCTGACACCATCCAAGTAGACATGTCAGACAGTCCATATTGTTACTGGCAGGAAAAAAGGCAGTTTGGAAGCCCCTGTACAAACTGGCTCTATTTTACCTGAGTTGTCCCCCCTCCAGTGTATACTCGGAAAGAGTTTTTAGTGCAGCGGGGAACCTGGTCAGTGAGCGGCGAAGGAGGTTGCTTCCTCACAACGTTGAAAAAATGATGTTTATAAAAATGAATAATCAATTCCTCAATGAAGTACAGCACTGCCCTCCAGATACTACAGAGGGACCTGTGGTTGTGGAGTCCAGCGGGGACGAATTGATAATGTGTGATGAGGAGGAAGTACACACTGTAGGGGGAGAGGAATCAGAGGTTGAGGATGAGGACGACATCTTGCCTCAGTAGAGCCTGTTTAGTCTGTACAGGGAGAGATGAATAGCTTTTTTGGTGTGGGGGCCCAAACAAACCAATCATTTCAGCCAAAGTTGTTTGGTAGGCCCTGTCGCTGAAATGATTGGTTTGTTAAAGTGTGCATGTCCTATTTCAACAACATAAGGGTGGGTGTGAGGGCCCAAGGACAATTCCATCTTGGAACTTTTTTTTTTGCATTATATGACCAATCAACAGTCGTTTGCCATGTTCAAAAAGTAAAACCAAATTTAAAAAAATTCAAGAAATTAAACCAAAAGTAAAATGCCGTGTCATAATTTAAAACAAGAGGTATTGACGTGCTCTAAAACTACTGTATTGTTGTTTATATTTTATAAACACCACACTTGAAAGCTTGAGTATTTCAATAAAAAAGTAACTGTCCATTGCACGAATATTTGCAACAGGGACAATTTTAGGGTTAAGAAAGTCAACTAATAACACTTCGACGCTGTCTGTCTTTATAAACACTACACTTGGAAGTTGGAGGAGGTATTGTGGCCCCGGCACCAAATTTACTACCGGGGCCACTCCACTGTGCAGTCCATATTTAGGTGTATCAGATATTAAACAACGGTGACAGTTGATGCCCAATTTTTTAATTATATTGTGGCCCGTGTTCATGACTAGTGGTTCAGCTTCACCCACAGATCTTAGCCCTCCTCCTCCTCCCCCCCCCTACAAAAAATTGAAGAGAGTTATGCTGTCAGCAACAAAACAGCAAACAACTCTGCCTTCTAAAGAGAAATTATCACAAATCCACAAGGCGAGTCCAAGGATGTTGGTGGTTGTCAAGCCTGACCTTCCCATCACTGTACGGGAAGAGGTGGCTCGGGAGGAGGCTATTGATGATGTAGCTGGCGCTGTGGAGGAACTTGATGATGAGGATGGTGATGTGGTTATTGTAAATGAGGCACCAGGGGGGGAAACAGCTGATGTCCATGGGATGAAAAAGCCCATCGTCATGCCTGGTCAGAAGACCAAAAAATGCACCTCTTCGGTCTGGAGTTATTTTTATCCAAATCCAGACAACCAATGTATGGCCATATGTAGCTTATGTAAAGCTCAAATAAGCAGGGGTAAGGATCTTGCCCACCTAGGAACATCCTCCCTTATACGTCACCTGAATAACCTTCATAGTTCAGTGGTTAGTTCAGGAACTGGGGCTAGGACCCTCATCGGTACAGGGACACCTAAATCCCGTGGTCCATTTGGATACACACCAGCAACACCCTCCTCGTCAACTTCCTCCACAATCTCCATCAGATTCAGTCCTGCAGCCCAAGTCAGCAGCCAGACTGAGTCCTCCTCAATACGGGATTCATCCGAGGAATCCTGCAGCGGTACGCCTACTACTGCCACTGCTGCTGTTGCTGCTGTTAGTCGGTCATCTTCCCAGAGGGGAAGTCGTAAGACCACTAAGTCTTTCACAAAACAATTGACCGTCCAACAGTCGTTTGCCATGACCACAAAATACGATAGTAGTCACCCTATTGCAAAGCGTATAACTGCGGCTGTAACTGCAATGTTGGTGTTAGACGTGCGCCCGGTGTCCGCCATCAGTGGAGTGGGATTTAGAGGGTTGATGGAGGTATTGTGTCCCCGGTACCAAATCCCGTCGAGATTCCACTTCACTAGGCAGGCGATACCAAAAATGTACAGAGAAGTACGATCAAGTGTCCTCAGTGCTCTAAAAAATGCGGTTGTACCCACTGTCCACTTAACCACGGACATGTGGACAAGTGGTTCTGGGCAAACGAAGGACTATATGACTGTGACAGCCCACTGGGTAGATGCATCCCCTTCCGCAGCAACAGCAACAGCTGCATCAGTAGCAGCAACTACAAAATGGCGGCTCGTGCAAAGGCAGGCAACATTGTGTATTACAGGCTTTAATAAGAGGCACAACGCTGACAACATATTAGAGAAAATGAGGGAAATTATCTCCCAGTGGCTTACCCCACTTAGACTCTAATGGGGATTTGTGGTGTCAGACAATGCCAGTAACATTGTGCGGGCATTAAATATGGGCAATTTCCAGCACGTCCCATGTTTTGCCCACACCATTAATTTGGTGGTGCAGCATTACCTCAAGAGTGACAGGGGTGTGCAGGAGATGCTTGCGGTGGCGCGCAAAATTGCTGGACACTTTCGGCATTCAGCCAGTGCCTACCGCAGACTAGAGGCACATCAAAAAAGCATGAACCTGCCCTGCCATCACCTCAAACAAGAGGTTGTGACGCGCTGGAACTCCACCCTCTATATGCTGCAGAGGATGGAGGAGCAGCAAAAGGCCATTCAGGCCTACACAGCCACCTACGACATAGGCAAAGGAGTGGGGATGCGCCTCAGTCAAGCGCAGTGGAGACTGATGTGTTGTGCAAGGTTCTGCAGCCATTTGAACTTGCCACACGAGAAGTCAGTTCCGACACTGCCAGCTTGAGTCAGGTCATTCCCCTGATCAGGCTGTTGCAGAAGCAGCTGGAGAAAGTGAGGGAGGAGCTGGAAAGCCATTGCGATTACACCAAGCATGTAGCTCTTGTGGATGTAGCCCTTCGTACGCTTTGCCAGGATCCGAGGGTGGTCACTCTTTTAAAGTCAGAGGAATACATTCTGGCCACCGTGCTCGATCCTCGGTTTAAAGCGTATGTTGTGTCTCTGTTTCCGGCGGACACAAGTCTACAGCGGTGCAAAGACCTGCTGGTCAGGAGATTGTCCTCTGAAGAGGACCGTGACATGCCAACAGCTCCACCCTCATTTTCTTCCACATCTATGGCTGCGAGGAAAAAGCTCAGTTTTCCCAAAAGAGGCACTGGCGGGGATGCTGATAACATCTGGTCCGGACTGAAGGACCTGCCAACCATTGCAGACATGTCTACTCTCGCTGCATTGGATGCTGTCACAATAGAAAAAATTGTGGATGATTACTTTGCTGACACCATCCAAGTAGACATGTCAGACAGTCCATATTGTTACTGGCAGGAAAAAAAGGCAGTTTGGAAGCCCCTGTACAAACTGGCTCTATTTTACCTGAGTTGTCCCCCCTCCAGTGTGTACTCGGAAAGAGTTTTTAGTGCAGCGGGGAACCTGGTCAGTGAGCGGCGAAGGAGGTTGCTTCCTCACAACGTTGAAAAAATGATGTTTATAAAAATGAATAATCAATTCCTCAATGAAGTACAGCACTGCCCTCCAGATACTACAGAGGGACCTGTGGTTGTGGAGTCCAGCGGGGACGAATTGATAATGTGTGATGAGGAGGAAGTACACACTGTAGGGGGAGAGGAATCAGAGGTTGAGGATGAGGACGACATCTTGCCTCAGTAGAGCCTGTTTAGTCTGTACAGGGAGAGATGAATAGCTTTTTTGGTGTGGGGGCCCAAACAAACCAATCATTTCAGCCAAAGTTGTTTGGTAGGCCCTGTCGCTGAAATGATTGGTTTGTTAAAGTGTGCATGTCCTATTTCAACAACATAAGGGTGGGTGTGAGGGCCCAAGGACAATTCCATCTTGGAACTTTTTTTTTTGCATTATATGACCAATCAACAGTCGTTTGCCATGTTCAAAAAGTAAAACCAAATTTAAAAAAATTCAAGAAATTAAACCAAAAGTAAAATGCCGTGTCATAATTTAAAACAAGAGGTATTGACGTGCTCTAAAACTACTGTATTGTTGTTTATATTTTATAAACACCACACTTGAAAGCTTGAGTATTTCAATAAAAAAGTAACTGTCCATTGCACGAATATTTGCAACAGGGACAATTTTAGGGTTAAGAAAGTCAACTAATAACACTTCGACGCTGTCTGTCTTTATAAACACTACACTTGGAAGTTGGAGGAGGTATTGTGGCCCCGGCACCAAATTTACTACCGGGGCCACTCCACTGTGCAGTCCATATTTAGGTGTATCAGATATTAAACAACGGTGACAGTTGATGCCCAATTTTTTAATTATATTGTGGCCTCTGTACCAAATTGTGTACCGGGGCCACCACACTACGCAGTCCAGATACTTGTTTGGTGGAATTCAGACCAGTTGAGGGTTTTATTATTATATTGTGGGGACCACTCTATCTATACCACACTACAACTCTATACCACTCTATTTAATACTTTAATTCTATTTAATACTTTAATTCTATTTCATACTTTAATTCTATTTAATACTTTAATTCTATTTCATACTTTAATTCTATTTCATACTTTAATTCTATTTAATACTTTAATTCTATTACTAATTACCATAAAGAGGAACTGCCGCTTCTATTTAATACTTTAATTCTATTAGTAGTTACCATAAAGAGGAACAAAATAAACCAATTTTACCAAAAGTATAATATGACTTAGACTTACAAACACTACACTTGAAAGATGGTGCCTTTAAATGAAAAAGTCAGTCTTCATTGCACGACTATGTGCAACAGGGACAGTTTTTTGGTTTACAAAGTCAACCAATAACACTTCGACCCTGTCTGTCTTTAACATACTTGATGGGATCTCAATGACGAATTGTCTGTACCATGTTTGGAGGAGGTATTGTGGCCCCGGTATCAAATTGGGTACCGGGGCCACCCCACTACGCAGTCGAGATACTTGTTTGGTGGAATTCTGACACGTGGAGGGTGTATTTATTTTATTGTGGCCCCGGTATCAAATTGGGTACTGGGGCCACCCCACTACGCAGTCAAGATAGATAGATGCGTATCATAGATAAAGTACATTCAGTGGTGTGGGGCAAATTGAAAAATATTCAAAATGCACTGACATTATCAAAAACAAGAGGTTGTCACACGCTAAAACTCCAACATGTATATGATGGAGAGGATGGAGGAGCAGCCGTATGTGTAGTGTAATGCAGACCTGTTGAAGGTTTTTTATATATTTTATTGTGGTGCCCAGTGCCCACTCCTCTAGGCAGTCCAGGTACATTTATTGGTGCGATTCATAAAAGTTCAGGGTTTTTAATATATTGTGGTGACCCACTCCTCTACGCAGTCCAGGTACATTTATTGGTGCGATTCATAAAAGTTCAGGGTTTTTAATATATTGTGGTGACCCACTCCTCTAGGCAGTCCAGGTACATTTATTGGTGCGATTCATAAAAGTTCAGGGTTTTTAATATATTGTGGTGACCCACTCCTCTACGCAGTCCAGGTACATTTATTGGTGCGATTCATAAAAGTTCAGGGTTTTTAATATATTGTGGTGACCCACTCCTCTACGCAGTCCAGGTACATTTATTGGTGCGATTCATAAAAGTTCAGGGTTTTTAATATATTGTGGTGACCCACTCCTCTACGCAGTCCAGGTACATTTATTGGTGCGAATCAAACAAGTTGATGGTTTTCTTATTATATATATTGTGGTGACCCACTCCTCTAGGCAGTCCAGGTACATTTATTGGTGCGATTCATAAAAGTTCAGGGTTTTTAATATATTGTGGTGACCCACTCCTCTACGCAGTCCAGGTATATTTATTGGTGCGATTCATAAAAGTTCAGGGTTTTTAATATATTGTGGTGACCCACTCCTCTACGCAGTCCAGGTACATTTATTGGTGCGATTCATAAAAGTTCAGGGTTTTTAATATATTGTGGTGACCCACTCCTCTACGCAGTCCAGGTACATTTATTGGTGCGAATCAAACAAGTTGATGGTTTTCTTATTATATATATTGTGGTGACCCACTCCTCTACGCAGTCCAGGTACATTTATTGGTGCGATTCATAAAAGTTCAGGGTTTTTAATATATTGTGGTGACCCACTCCTCTACGCAGTCCAGGTACATTTATTGGTGCGATTCATAAAAGTTCAGGGTTTTTAATATATTGTGGTGACCCACTCCTCTACGCAGTCCAGGTACATTTATTGGTGCGAATCAAACAAGTTGATGGTTTTCTTATTATATATATTGTGGTGACCCACTCCTCTACGCAGTCCAGGTACATTTATTGGTGCGATTCATAAAAGTTCAGGGTTTTTAATATATATTGTGGTGACCCACTCCTCTAGGCAGTCCAGGTACATTTATTGGTGCGAATCATAAAATTTCAGGGTTTTTAATATATATTGTGGTGACCCACTCCTCTACGCAGTCCAGGTACATTTATTGGTGCGATTCATAAAAGTTCAGGGTTTTTAATATATATTGTGGTGACCCACTCCTCTACGCAGTCCAGGTACATTTATTGGTGCGAATCATAAAAGTTCAGGGTTTTTAATATATATTGTGGTGACCCACTCCTCTACGCAGTCCAGAAAGATACCTTGTTGCAACGTTTTGGACTAATAACTATATTGTGAGGTGTTCAGAATACACTGTAAATTAGTGGAAATGCTTGTTATTGAATGTTATTGAGGTTAATAATAGCCTAGGAGTGAAAATAAGCCCAAAAACTTGATTTTTAAACTTTTTATGTTTTTTTCAAAAAAAATCCGAATCCAAAACCTTAAATCCGAACCGAGACCTTTCGTCAAGTGTTTTGCGAGACAAATCCGAACCCCAAAAATAACGAAAATCCGGATCCAAAACACAAAACACGAGACCTCAAAAGTCGCCGGTGCACATCCCTAGTATCAAGTTGGCTGTTGGAAAAAGCCAAACTAGTTTTTCTCCATGTTTGGTTGCAGCTGCTGTCACTAAAGAGGCAACAGAGATCACAAAAGGAGAAACAGAGATGGCAACAGAATTTTCAGTTGACGGCAATGACAGTTAAATCCATTGGGTGCAGCAGATAAACAGATGGTATTCAGAAGATTTCCTAAACTTTACCATGGTGTGATGACATGGCACCACTATATAATTTACCAGTGCCTTCACATATTTTTAAATGATTTACATTGGTGGGAAAATTATTATTTGTGAAGTTAAGCACAGTTTTGATCTAAAGCACAACCATCTTGACTGTTTGCATGACATCCACATACCTCATGTCATGAACGCCAAGCCTGAAACCATCTGAAATAGTTGGCTGTGATTGGATTTACCTTAGTCACTTACCAATGAATACACCTTTTCTGCCACCACAAAGGATTTACTATTGAGTCCTTACGTTCATCAAAACCACTTAATAATATTACACACTTAAATCACATAGACCTGAAGCATGAGCCTCACTTGGCTTCATAAGTTCACAAACAATCACGAATATACTAGATTAAGTGTATTTAATCAGGAAAATGTCTTGAAGGTTTAATTACAAAACAATTAATAACACGAAATACAAAATAAGTTGCACAAATAAGTTTCAGAAATAAAATAGGGAAGAAAAACCCAGAGTCTAACTTACTATTGTAAGACTTGGCATGAGAAGAGTATACTTTGAGAAGGATGGCACACTTCTGACCTAGGCACAAGTCTCCTATTAGAAAATGCACAATTTTACTATGTAGGACAGCTGAATTAAAACTTTCTCACATAGCTCTCACCCCCACACTTTGAAAGGTTATATACGATATACACATTGTCATACATGAATTTCATTTATTTAAGCAGCATGCATCCTTTTAAACAGTACAGACAGGCAGATTGTCTAGTATCCCAAAGTTTCGTATTCCTCTGCTGATCCCCAATCTAGCTACACTCTGGCTGGGGGTACTGTGGGATGTGGGTCCAACACACCTCAAACTGCAATAGTCTTTTAGGGAATAATGTTCTCTGGGCTCACTAGGGCTGGGTGTACAAGAGTCTAGCAACCCAAGTGCAATTTGGTGATTTACATTAACCAATTACAGATTATCTCTGGGGTGTTCTTGGGGTCCTCCCGCACATAGGTCGGTCAGTATTGGCTTCCCTGCAAGGCACCCAACTGAAGAAGGTGCTGTTTTTTTCTTTTTGTGGCAATTGACACTGATGTGCCCCTTTTCATAACACATAAAACACCTGCAGTCAGTTGCCAAAACAGGTTTTTCCCCCGTCCCCCAAAATGGTGCAGCAACAGCTGGTTTGGTTGACGGGGAACTCATGATCCTCCAAGTTGCTTCTCTTTCGATGCAGTTTGCTCCCCAACTCTTCTTCATCACTGGAGGCCTGGTAATAGTGTTATTGTCAGCCAGGCTGGTAGCGTCTTGCAATATCTTAGAGTCATGATCCACAATCCATGCTTTCAACTCAGCTGGGCACAGTGCTCCTGGAGAATGAGATCCTTTAGTTTATCATAGTCCAGTACCTGCAATCCCTCCATTCAATGATGCATCATGGTTGATAATTGTACTCACAGTCCGGCATAGGTACCAGAGGGACTGCGCCTTGAGTCTTGGAACTTTCTTCGGAACGTCTCAGGAGATATGTTGAAACAAAGTAACAAGGCTTTTTTAATTGCTGCATAATCGCTGTGCAGTTCCTGGGGAAAGTCTGCAAATGCTTCCAAAGTTTTTCCTCTTCGTCCAGGGGATAACTAGCTGGCCCACTCACTGGGGTCCAACGCAAACTGTCTGCAAGTCCTTTCAAATCCCCTCAGGAATGTATCAAGGTCGACGACTTTATCTAACACAGGGAATTGGTTGTGCCTGGGTTTTTTCCTATCCGGGCTTCGGTCCGACAACTGGCTGCTGAGCCTGGCTAGCTCCAGTTGGTGTTCGGGTTCGGCTTGTTCCTCTGCAGCTTAACTGTCTGTGCGGCATTTGGCAGCCTTCCTGTCTGCAGCAGTGCAACGTTCGGCAGCCTCCCTGTCTGCTCAGCATTCTGCAGCCTCTTGGAGTTTCTGGATCAGCCGCAGTGATGTTGCTGAGTCTGCATCCTTCATCTGTTTTACAGCAATGTGAAGGTAACTGTCCAGGGTAGACTCCCCACTTGATTCAAAAGAGGTATAGAGGTATTTGTGGTAATGTCCAGTGCTGACTGCTCTCCTGAAGCAGAAAGGTTTTCTCCACTGCCTCCTCCAACACTTAGCTTCTGATCAGCCTCCACAAGCGCTTGAATCAGTTGCTCTCCGTTCCTGCCACAGACGACAATTCCTCTTTCGACACACACAAAGCCAAAAGCTTATTCTTTTTCATCTGCTTATAGTCAGTGGCCATCCTGGACCTCACACTTCCACCAAATAAAAAATAGAAAAGTAAACAAGAAGGGGGTCAGCAGAAACTATTTGCTATAATCTCCTAAACTATAATCTCTGGTTAATTAGGATGCTGATTCTCTCTAGACTCACACACCACTAATTCACTTAAGTTCTTATGATAAAAAAGAAATATATTACCAATCCCACCAAGCTGCCAACCAGTTTTTCACAAATGCTCCGCCTGTCTCAGATACAGCAATCTGAAACAGCTGACTGTGACTGGAGTTACCTTGGTCACTTACCAATGAATACACCTTTTCTGCCACCATGAAGGATTTACTATGGAGTTCTTACTTTCACCAAAACCACTTATTAATATTTCACACATAAATCACATAGATCTGTAGCAAGAGCCTCATCTGGCTTCGTAAATTCGCAAAGAATCATGGAGATTAAATGTGTTTAATACAAAAATGTTTCCAAGGCTTAATTACAAAACAGTTAATAGCAAGACATACAAAATAAGTTGCACTAATTATTTTCAGAAATAAAATAGGAAATAAAACCAGAATCTAATTTACTAGTGTAAGTCTTGGCATGAGAGGAGTACACTTTGAGAAGGATGTGGTCTTAGCTCTTTTTACGCCACTAGGCAGTATCATAATACAGTGCATCTCCCCCCTGTCAAAATTCAGCATTCTAAATGCTGGGACAAATTGTGACTTCTGTCTGCTGCACTGAAGGCTGCCATCATGGGTAAGTCATTTTACTACATTCTGCCTTTTTCTGAGCACCTGACTTCATCCACCAATTAGCTCCTCTGTAGACTATAAAAGTCACCTCCTACACTTAACTAATTGCCAGTGCAACAGTTTCCTAGTTCCAGCTTACCACTATTGCTGTTTGTTTGCTATTCCTTCTGCTACTCCAAGGTTACTATCTGCTGCTATACAGACTTCAGCCATTATCTCTTCGTGTGGGCCCAGCTACAACACATACACGCGTCCTATTGCCTAGCAACGGGAAGCTAGCAGCACTATCTCCTGGCGCTTGCTATGACAGTGCCACTGGCCTGCTCCCATTGGTCCACACCTTTCCTGGCCCTTCACCTGTGCCAGAGTATCAGGGCTTCCTGCCTCCAGCGTTTCCTGTTACCAGGATCTGCATTATTCTTGACCTTCCTCATTTGCCTGAGACCTTTCTAACCCGAACCGTTTGACCACCTCTATTTGGATCTCCCCTTGTACTGCGCTTACAGAATGTTACCGACCAGGCCTGTCTGACACCTATCTTGTATCTCGCTGTTGACTCGTGGAAAGGCCGCGACCTGTGTGTTCCTGCAGCTGAGTCCATACCTCCTTGCGGGGGTCCCTGGTGAATACCAGGGGCACGTTAGATTCCCCACGTTCCTCAGAGTTGCACCAACAATAGCAGGTACGCAATACAGTTGTGACACAGTCTACTGCTGGGCCACACACTGACTGATGGCTGCCTATTTATAGAGATAGCTCCTATTAACATACAATATTATACATAATAATACATTAAAGTCACCAATATAGTATTCACATAAATTATATGTAATGCTAGCATGCCGCTGTAAATATTATACCAGATAGCCATACTGTTAATAAAGTGCTAATCCTACAATGCTGATCGCATACATCAACATATAACCCACCCAAGTCACATAATGTACCACACACCCCCCTTCACAAGTACATACACCCCACACAGATTGACACCTTCCTCACACCATTCGCAGCCCCCACTCTCTACAGAACGCCATTGGTTAGTCAATTTACCTCCCACTATAAAAGCCAGCACTAGGGAACAAACAAGGAGTTCCTGATGTGAAACTCATAGTATAACAATTTGGCTAAGCAAGCCCAACATGTGCAACAGAACAGTCCATGTGTTTCAGTAGTTTAGGACACTCTGCCCTGAAGTGGCCTGGCTTATTACATTTGAAGTACTTAGATTACCCTTTATATTTGGCCCTCTGTCAGTAGCAGTTTTACCATTGAGTCCTGTAGCAATGATTGAAAAGCCTAGCTTTTGAAGTGGCATTGGCTTTGGCACAAACGCAGGTGCTTTGGTCATTTGCTCTAAAGCACAAAACCTCTCTAACACCGTGGCAAGTTCTTCTTAAGTCTGTGGGTCCGATTACAGCTCTCATCTTTGCAGACTGCGGTCCAGCCCCAGATGCAATGATCTATCACCAAAACTTCAACAATATGAGTAGGCAAATTTTCCTCTGACTGCAGCTATTTTTTAAAAATTTTGGAAAGCTCAGCCAATTGTGCTCTGACAGATTTGTCTTCGTCATAGCGCCACTCGTGGTAGTGCTGCGCTCGGCCAGGCCCCGAAACCCCAATGTGAGTCAATATCTCAGACTTTATGGGCGGATAGTCAGATTCCCAGTCCTCATTCAGATACATATAAGCTTGCTGGACTTTGCCAGTTGGATATGGCGCAAGTCTCTCAGTCCAAACTTCAGGAGACCAATTTGCCATTTTTGCAGCTCACTAAAAGGACACCAGATATGATTCTATGTCATCAGTTGGTAGCATTTTCTGCAGAGACGGACCAGGTGGTATTTTCCTGTAACGCCTTACCAGGACTAACTCTTCTATTAAGAGCCTGGTGTTTTTCTCCTGTATTTCTGCAACTCATAATACCTGAGCTTGCTGCTCTTGCAGTGCAGGTGCCACTTTCACAAGGACTCTCAAAACATCCTCCATGTTAATGTCTATGCAGGTTGGGTACCGGAAACTTGCTTCCCTGAGCATCAGCACTTCTGACACCACTTGTGACATGAGCATACTTCTTTGGATGCAGACACAAACGACTTCTTCTTTGGTCACTTTGCTTTATTGTCAGAATGACACAGTAGTAGACATTATTTAAGTTCCACACAATTTCTGGTAACCATAATGCTAAATTAAAAGAGACCAGAGGGTAAATGTATGAAAGTTCGATTTGTTCAAGTCGCCGGAAATCGGCGACTTTGCAGCTAAAATTTAAAGCGGAGATGGCTTGTAAAGACAAGTTTGCCTTTACAAGTCATCGCCGCTTTAAATTTTAGCTGCAAAGTCGCCGATTTCCGGTGACTTGAAAAAAATCGAACTTTCATACATTTACCCACAGCTCTCTGGGGCATTTTTCGTTTCCTAAATGTACAATTTCAGATCTAGTATCCAGATATTAAAACGCTAATGGCTTAAACATATGCAGGGCATTATAATTACACTAATGCATTATCACCTCGTTTAATTTTTATGGCATTTTATGGAAGTTCAGTTGTTGAAATTACCAATTAAAACAACTTTTAATTAGGCATTTATTTCATTATAATTCTTTTATCCTTTTTTGAATGAAGTTTAAAAAATATATACATGTACAGTATATCTGAAATGTTGTTTGCTATTCTTTTCATTATGCTTAAAACTCAAGCAAGAAAACAAAGGAGGGTAATTATACTAAAGTGAATAAAGATCATTAAATTCCCAAGAATTTTCTTGAACCTTACCAACTAGAATCGTTACCTAGGTATATGGTCCATATGAAATAATCTGAGCTGCTCCTAGTGAGTGGTCTATGGCAGGCAAAGCTCCGGCTTCTATGTCCAAATATGATTACAAGTGGCAAAGACTCAGAATCAAACCACTTATGTTTTTGTTTCCAATTCTTGGTGCCTGTAAACAGATTTGGACAGCATATAAATGCATATATTTTCATTTAAATCCTGGCACTGATTCCTGCCTAGCTGAAGGCCTTTTTCAGCATTGACTCTTTGATGTATGACTGCCAACTAATGCTTCTGACCCTGGTCTGTCTGACAATTCTCTTATTGTGACTCTACCCTTTGGCTCATCTTCATAATGTGCAAACCAATCCATTCTGTCTGGCTGCATTTCCAGCGTCGGGAATTCGTACCCAACTCCTCAAGTCAGCTGCTTCGCTCTCATTCTGCATTGTGTTGCATATTACACATTATATCATTGCTAAATATTTTATTACATTTTAATGTCCTGTAATTAATATATAGTCAGTCAATCTGGTGCTCAAAAGTTATACATGATGGGCCAGATTCTTTAAGGATCTTAAATGAAGAAGATTCTTATTTCAGTCTCCTGGACAAAACCCTGTTACATTGCAAGGGGTGCAAATGAGTGTTCTGTTTTGCACGTAAGGTAAATACTGCTTGTTTTTTCATGTAGCACACAAATACTTGATAGCTTATTTGTACACTGAAATTTAAAGTTGGTATGTGTGTGCTACATGAAAAAACAGGCAGTATTTAACTTATGTGCAAAACAGAACACTCATTTGCACCCCTCGCAATGTAACATGTTTTTGTCCAGGAGACTGAAATAAGAATCCTCTTCATTTAAGATCCTTAATGAATCAGGCCCGATAATACTTAAAGTGCCATCTGCCTATATTTAATGGGAATTTATTGTCAGAAGATAGACTTTTCACAGTCAGCCGCTAAATGTACTGTATGCGCAATGTGTTTATCAGAAATAGCCACTCTTGAAAGTTAAAAGTAGCTTTACGCAGCTGCAGAAGCAAATACAATGTTTGTGTGTGTTAATGTTCTTTTTTATTTGAAATATTTCCATCTTTCATAGAGAAAGTGGTGGGGTTTGCAGAAAAGGTCTTAGAGGTTTCAAAAAATGTTAATCACTGGGAGGCTTATACAAAGTTGGATGTAAGTTAATCACGGAAGCGCAAAATGTGATTTATCATACTGCACATGTGCATTGCAATGGGCTATGTCTGAGTTACACTTCAGTCTCTATGTAGACTGAAATTTATCTACCCCTTATGCCTCTTTATACTTCGAGAGGTGGAACGGCAAGGGAAGGTGCAGACTGACAACCTGAGTACAATAAGGGTGTGTTCACTAACCTTGCATATTATGTAAGGTGGAAGGAGGTACAAATACACCTCTTAGTAGACATATTTCCTGCGCCTGCTTTTCTCTCATTGTAAAATATTTGCTGATGATGATCATCATCAGCACAAACCTTGCTGTGGTTAAAAATAAATAAATAATGTTATTTTTAGATATAGAGTATGACCCCCCTCAAAAAATGTTGAACCTGCCCTAGTGCTGCCACAATTGTGGGGTTACCCTGAAATTGCCAATTTGCCAGCCTGTGCTGGTGACATTAATGCAGGGAAACCAGCATGAGGTCCACCTGCCATAGTGACAACCAGCCTTTGGTCTGTTATAGTGACTTAATGGAGATTGCTGGAAAAAATCCTAGTTGGTCATAAAGACTGTATTAGGTAAATTAGAGAGTATTGAGGTTTTGTTGCAGTTACACATAATATATAAAGTATTCAAGAGTTCACAAGCAGATGAGAAATAAACACAATTTATGAAGTGTTGCTTGTATTATGACTACGAACAAGGTAACACAGGAATCATGCAGGAATATGACAATCTGAGGCAATGCAAAACATGATCTAGTACCTGAAGATATTTCTGGTGCAAGCTATAACAGTTTTAGGCAATGCACAGTAGAAACAAACTGAAAGGGGCAAAAAGGTCTCAGGTGTCCAGAATGAGCAGAACCAGAACTAGCAAAACTGTATTATACAGTACAGAAACCAGAATACAATTACATTTTGAAACAGGAACCAATGCAGTGACAGGAACAAACAGGTCAGGATACAGGAACCAAGATAAAACACTGTCAGACACTATTTTGAGACAAAACCAGAGAAGAAATAAGCCTGCACTCTGTATAATATATGTTATATATGGTACCAGCTGCATGGCAATATAAATGCCTATTATTGTATACAAAACATAAAAACAGTTGTTGTCAGCACTTATCACTAACACTACATTATTGTGTATATATAGTACAATGAAAAAATACATTAGTATATATTTTTATCAAAACATTTAAGCCTGCATCCTAGTGTCAAATGCATATATGGGCATATATATTGTCATGCAGCTGGTACCATATATAAAATGGGAAATACAGAGTCTCAAAATATTACCTTGTGTTGTCTAAGCAGCAGTCCATCAAGCCTATTTAAAGCTCATTTGGGTGTGGCTTACAAGCCAACCCTTGCTAGATGTAAACCCCTGTACCTGGGAGGTGATTACATCTGATTTTAACTGCATTTTTATGGTGTTTAAAGCATATAGGTCAGTGTAGGATCTGCATACAATAAGGTGCCCTTGACGCTGCTATGCAAGCTTAAATATTTTGATTAAAATATGAACTAATATGTTTTTTCACTTTGCTAGATACATACAAATATGCAGTATCAAGGAGGAGCACTGACAACAACTGTCTTTTTTATTTTGTCAAGCACTATTACTGGCCTCAATGCATAGCAAGTCAGGGTTTGTGAGATGTCCCAATTATCTCACAGGGGAAGGCACAGCTGCACTGCAGCTCAGAACTGATTGAAAGCAAGAATGCAGCTCTTTTAGAGGGAGACACATCTATGTAGCTGAAGTGCATAACAAAACAGGGTACTTAGCAGGATGCAAGGTTTATTTAAATCCTAACAGAACAACTGTGGGTGGTACATTTATTATGTACTTTTCCTTTAAGCAACATCGAGCTGGATACAAATTACAAAATAAGCACCTTGTATTTCACCTAGTCATTAAAGGCAATTTAGAAAAGTCCAAATCTGCAGGTCTGTAATGCAAATGATGTCTTGTTGCTCCGATTTGTGTATGAATGCACTCATAGTTATTGTAAATGTATAGAAATTAGGGATGTGCACCGGCGACTTTTGAGGTCTCGTGTTTTGTGTTTTGGATCCGGATTTTCGTTATTTTTGAGGTTCGGATTTGTCTCGCAAAACACTTGACGAAAGGTCTCGGTTCGGATTTAAGGTATTGGATTCGGATTTTTTTTGAAAAAAACATAAAAAGTTTAAAAATCAAGTTTTTGGGCTTATTTTCACTCCTAGGCTATTATTAACCTCAATAACATTCAATAACAAGCATTTCCACTAATTTACAGTGTATTCTGAACACCTCACAATATAGTTATTAGTCCAAAACGTTGCAACAAGGTATCTTTCTGGACTGCGCAGAGGAGTGGGTCACCACAATATCTTAAAAACCCTGAACTTTTATGATTCGCACCAATAATTGTACCTGGACTGCGTAGAGGAGTGGGTCACCACAATATATTAAAAACCCTGAACTTTTATGATTCGCACCAATAATTGGACCTGGACTGCGTAGAGGAGTGGGTCACCACAATATATTAAAAACCCTGAACTTTTATGATTCGCACCAATAATTGGACCTGGACTGCGTAGAGGAGTGGGTCACCACAATATATTAAAAACCCTGAACTTTTATGATTCGCACCAATAATTGGACCTGGACTGCGTAGAGGAGTGGGTCACCACAATATATTAAAAACCCTGAACTTTTATGATTCGCACCAATAATTGGACCTGGACTGCGTAGAGGAGTGGGTCACCACAATATCTTAAAAACCCTGAACTTTTATGATTCGCACCAATAATTGTACCTGGACTGCGTAGAGGAGTGGGTCACCACAATATATATTAAAAACCCTGAACTTTTATGAATCGCACCAATAATTGTACCTGGACTGCGTAGAGGAGTGGGTCACCACAATATCTTAAAAACCCTGAACTTTTATGATTCGCACCAATAATTGTACCTGGACTGCGTAGAGGAGTGGGTCACCACAATATATTAAAAACCCTGAACTTTTATGATTCGCACCAATAATTGGACCTGGACTGCGTAGAGGAGTGGGTCACCACAATATATTAAAAACCCTGAACTTTTATGATTCGCACCAATAATTGTACCTGGACTGCGTAGAGGAGTGGGTCACCACAATATCTTAAAAACCCTGAACTTTTATGATTCGCACCAATAATTGTACCTGGACTGCGTAGAGGAGTGGGCACTGGGCACCACAATAAAATATATAAAAAACCTTCAACAGATCTGCATTACACTACACATACGGCTGCTCCTCCATCCTCTCCATCATATACATGTTGGAGTTTTAGCGTGTGACAACCTCTTGTTTTTGATAATGTCAGTGCATTTTGAATATTTTTCAATTTGCCCCACACCACTGAATGTACTTTATCTATGATACGCATCTATCTATCTTGACTGCGTAGTGTGGTGGCCCCGGTACACAATTTGGTACCGAGGCCACAATATAATTAAAAAACCCTCCACGTGTCAGAATTCCACCAAACAAGTATCTGGACTGCGTAGTGGGGTGGCCCCGGTACCCAATTTGATACCGGGGCCACAATACCTCCTCCAAACATGGTACAGACAATTCGTCATTGAGAGACCCCAGACAGACAGGGTCGAAGTGTTATTGTTTGACTTTGTAAACCCAAAAAAATGTCCCTGTTGCACATAGTCGTGCAATGAAGACTGACTTTTTCATTTAAAGGCACGATCTTTAAAGTGTAGTGTTTGTAAGTCTAAGTCATATTATACTTTTGGTAAAATTGGTTTATTTTGTTCCTCTTTATGGTAATTAATTAGTAATAGAAGTAAAGTAGGAAATAGAATTAAAGTATGAAATAGAATTAAAGTAGGAAATAGAGTGGTATAGAGTTGTAGTGTGGTATAGATAGAGTGGTCCACACAATATAATAATAAAACCCTCAACTGGTCTGAATTCCACCAAACAAGTATCTTGACTGCGTAGTGGGGTGGCCCCGGTACACAATTTGGTACCGAGGCCACAATATAATTAAAAAATTGGGCATCAACTGTCAACGTTGTTTAATATCTGATACACCTAAATATGGACTGCACAGTGGAGTGGCCCCGGTAGTAAATTTGGTGCCGGGGCCACAATACCTCCTCCAACTTCCAAGTGTAGTGTTTATAAAGACACACAGCGTCGAAGTGTTATTATTAGTTGACTTTCTTAACCCTAAAATTGTCCCTGTTGCAAATATTCGTGCAATGGACAGTTACTTTTCTATTGAAAGACTCAAGCTTTCAAGTGTAGTGTTTATAAAATATAAACAACAATACAGTAGTTTTAGAGCACGTCAATACCTCTTGTTTTAAATTATGACACGGCATTTTACTTTTGGTTTAATTTCTTGAATTTTTTTACATTTGGTTTTACTTTTTGAACATGGCAAACGACTGTTGCTTGGTCATATAATGCAAAAAAAAAAGTTCCAAGATGGAATTGTCCTTGGGCCCTCACACCCACCCTTATGTTGTTGAAATAGGACATGCACACTTTAACAAACCAATCATTTCAGCGACAGGGCCTACCAAACAACTTTGGCTGAAATGATTGGTTTGTTTGGGCCCCCACACCAAAAAAGCTATTCATCTCTCCCTGTACAGACTAAACAGGCTCTACTGAGGCAAGATGTCGTCCTCATCCTCAACCTCTGATTCCTCTCCCCCTACAGTGTGTACTTCCTCCTCATCACACATTATCAATTCGTCCCCACTGGACTCCACAACCACAGGTCCCTCTGTAGTATCTGGAGGGCAGTGCTGTACTTCATTGAGGAATTGATTATTCATTTTTATAAACATCATTTTTTCAACGTTGTGAGGAAGCAACCTCCTTCGCCGCTCACTGACCAGGTTCCCCGCTGCACTAAAAACTCTTTCCGAGTACACACTGGAGGGGGGACAACTCAGGTAAAATAGAGCCAGTTTGTACAGGGGCTTCCAAACTGCCTTTTTTTCCTGCCAGTAACAATATGGACTGTCTGACATGTCTACTTGGATGGTGTCAGCAAAGTAATCATCCACAATTTTTTCTATTGTGACAGCATCCAATGCAGCGAGAGTAGACATGTCTGCAATGGTTGGCAGGTCCTTCAGTCCGGACCAGATGTTATCAGCATCCCCGCCAGTGCCTCTTTTGGGAAAACTGAGCTTTTTCCTCGCAGCCATAGATGTGGAAGAAAATGAGGGTGGAGCTGTTGGCATGTCACGGTCCTCTTCAGAGGACAATCTCCTGACCAGCAGGTCTTTGCACCGCTGTAGACTTGTGTCCGCCGGAAACAGAGACACAACATACGCTTTAAACCGAGGATCGAGCACGGTGGCCAGAATGTATTCCTCTGACTTTAAAAGAGTGACCACCCTCGGATCCTGGCAAAGCGTACGAAGGGCTACATCCACAAGAGCTACATGCTTGCTGTAATCGCAATGGCTTACCAGCTCCTCCCTCACTTTCTCCAGCTGCTTCTGCAACAGCCTGATCAGGGGAATGACCTGACTCAAGCTGCAGTGTCGGAACTGACTTCTCGTGTGGCAAGTTCAAATGGCTGCAGAACCTTGCACAACACGGAAATCAGTCTCCACTGCGCTTGACTGAGGCGCATCCCCACTCCTTTGCCTATGTCGTAGGTGGCTGTGTAGGCCTGAATGGCCTTTTGCTGCTCCTCCATCCTCTGCAGCATATAGAGGGTGGAGTTCCAGCGCGTCACAACCTCTTGTTTGAGGTGATGGCAGGGCAGGTTCAAGCTTTTTTGATGTGCCTCTAGTCTGCGGTAGGCACTGACTGAATGCCGAAAGTGTCCAGCAATTTTGCGGGCCACCGCAAGCATCTCCTGCACACCCCTGTCACTCTTGAGGTAATGCTGCACCACCAAATTAATGGTGTGGGCAAAACATGGGACGTGCTGGAAATTGCCCATATTTAATGCCCGCACAATGTTACTGGCATTGTCTGACACACAAATCCCCATGAGAGTCTAAGTGGGGTAAGCCACTGGGAGATAATTTCCCTCATTTTCTCTAATATGTTGTCAGCGTTGTGCCTCTTATTAAAGCCTGTAATGCACAATGTTGCCTGCCTTTGCATGAGCAGCCATTTTGTAGATGCTGCTACTGATGCAGCTGTTGCTGTTGCTGCGGAAGGGGATGCATCTACCCAGTGGCTGTCACAGTCATATAGTCCTTCGTTTGCCCAGAACCACTTGTCCACATGTCCGTGGTTAAGTGGACAGTGGGTACAACCGCATTTTTAAGAGCACTGAGGACACTTGATCGTACTTCTCTGTACATTTTTGGTATCGCCTGCCTAGTGAAGTGGAATCTCGAGGGGATTTGGTACCGGGGACACAATACCTCCATCAACCCTCTAAATCCCACTCCACTGATGGCGGACACCGGGCGCACGTCTAACACCAACATTGCAGTTACAGCCGCAGTTATACGCTTTGCAATAGGGTGACTACTATCGTATTTGGTGGTCATGGCAAACGACTGTTGGACGGTCAATTGTTTTGTGAAAGACTTAGCGGTCTTACGACTTCCCCTCTGGGAAGATGACCGACTAACAGCAGCAACAGCAGCAGTGGCAGTAGTAGGCGTACCGCTGCAGGATTCCTCGGATGAATCCCGTATTGAGGAGGACTCAGTCTGGCTGCTGACTTGGGCTGCAGGACTGAATCTGATGGAGATTGTGGAGGAAGTTGACGAGGAGGGTGTTGCTGGTGTGTATCCAACTGGACCACGGGATTTAGGTGTCCCTGTACCGATGAGGGTCCTAGCCCCAGTTCCTGAACTAACCACTGAACTATGAAGGTTATTCAGGTGACGTATAAGGGAGGATGTTCCTAGGTGGGCAAGATCCTTACCCCTGCTTATTTGAGCTTTACATAAGCTACATATTGCCATACATTGTTGTCTGGATTTGGATAAAAATAACTCCAGACCGAAGAGGTGCATTTTTGGTCTTCTGACCAGGCATGACGATGGGCTTTTTCATCCCATGAACATCAGCTGTTTCCCCCCTGGTGCCTCATTTACAATAACCACATCACCATCCTCATCATCAAGTTCCTCCACAGCGCCAGCTACATCATCAATAGCCTCCTCCCGAGCCACCTCTTCCCGTACAGTGATGGGAAGGTCAGGCTTGACAACCACCAACACCCTTGGACTCGCCTTGGGGATTTGTGATAATTTCTCTTTAGAAGGCAGAGTTGTTTGCTGTTTTGTTGCTGACAGCATAACTCTCTTCAATTTTTTGTAGGGGGGGGAGGAGGAGGAGGGCTAAGATCCGTGGGTGAAGCTGAACCACTAGTCATGAACACGGGCCAGGGCCTAAGCCGTTCCTTGCCACTCCGTGTCGTAAATGGCATATTGGCAACTTTACGTTTCTCCTCAGATGATTTTAAGTTTCTCTTTTTGCTACTTTTTCTTAACTTGGGCTTTTTGGATTTTACATGCCCGGTACTACGAGATTGGGCATCGGGCTTGGAAGACGACGTTGATGGCATTTCATCGTCTATGTCATGACTAGTGGCAGCAGCTTCAGCATTAGGAGGAAGTGGGTCTTGATCTTTCCCTACTTTATCCTCCAAATTTTTGGTCTCCATTATATGTAGCACAAGATACTGCAGAATGTGTGAACTTGGTAATATTGCAGTACCAATGGACTTATACTGCTGGATTGGTTTTGCAAATTTGGTTATAATTATTATATATTTTTTTTTTTTAAATTTTTTATTTTTTTTACTTTTTTTTTATTTTTAAAAACTTGGGAATAGTGGGGAAATAACTATGCCCTTAGAAGCACAGAGCACAGGACACAGCACCACTGGACTGAACAGGACACGGCACAGGACCCAGCAGCACTACGGAACTCAGCAGGACAGAGCACAGGACACAGCACCACTGGACTGATACTGCAGAATGTGTGAACTTGGTAATATTGCAGTACCAATGGACTTATAATGCTGGATTGGTTTTGCAAATTTGGTTATAATTATTATATTTTTTATTTTTTTAAATTTTTTATTTTTTTTTACTTTTTTTTTTATTTTAAAAAACTTGGGAATAGTGGGGAAATAACTATGCCCTTAGAAGCACAGAGCACAGGACACAGCACCACTGGACTGAACAGGACACGGCACAGGACCCAGCAGCACTACGGAACTCAGCAGGACAGAGCACAGGACACAGCACCACTGGACTGATACTGCAGAATGTGTGAACTTGGTAATATTGCAGTACCAATGGACTTATAATGCTGGATTGGTTTTGCAAATTTGGTTATAATTATTATATGTTTTTTTTTTTTTAAAAGTTTTTTATTTTTTTTACTTTTTTTTTATTTTTTAAAACTTGGGAATAATGGGGAAATAACTATGCGCTTAGAAGCACAGAGCACAGGACACAGCACCACTGGACTGAACAGGACACGGCACAGGACCAGCAGCACTACGGAACTCAGCAGGACAGAGCACAGGACACAGCACCACTGGACTGATACTGCAGAATGTGTAAACTTTGTAATA